>NW_021940039.1:17831-20135 GCF_001715985.3 Manacus vitellinus | reverse complement strand
GCTTCCGAAACGTAAAGGTGTAACGTAATTTCAGACACCTGCTGAGAGTTTTCCATAGAAAGCACGCCTATTCAGTATGCCTGAAAGTAGCAGAAACTAGTCAGCTTCAAGATGGCCAAGTGCATAGGTCAGGTTTACTGTCCTATGCTGCCCTCAAGATGCCACACCAGAACGATTTGCATTCACACTACACAACTAAAAGTGCACTTGTGTGGTGACTTTCCTGCCAGATGAAAAGCAAAGGACTACGAGACATATCTTGATGGCATTTTACTGGATACTGAGAAAAGCCAGTCATCATAATACATGCACAGATCCAATATAAAAAATATTTTACTATCAAAAACAGTTTACTTAGAACTAATAAATTAGAAGTGCCACAATAGCATTCTCTTAAATGTAGTCAGCATCCCATTTGACACCAACTAGATAGGGAAAATTTCGGTGTGCAGTGGAGAATTTTGATATTTGAATGCCAGTTCTGGCACTGATTCAAAGAAGGGTGAAAAATCTAAATAAAATCCTGTAAAGCCAGTAGATCCCAAACCAGAATGCTAGCTGTTGGTAAAACACCAACAACCAAGGCAGCTCCAACATGGGGATAAAACTTCAATGACTATTTTTAAGAGAGCTAATACATAAAATACGTAATTCATGGAGAAAAAAATCCCCATAACCATTAAAGTTTATTTCTTCGGAGGAGGAGGGGAAGGTATATTACATATGTAGAATTAAAGTAATTATCTTCTAAAATGCACTCAAAACTTCACAAGATTGACTGAACGGTAGCTATTTTTTGCAGATAACTGGTTGAGTCATCCATTTCCATAACAAACAATCATTCTCGGCAATTAAAATATTTTAAATACCTCAGAGAAGCAGCGTATCGAGAACAAAAAAAATTTTAGGAAACCAATATAACATCTTCCTTTATTTAAAAAATGCTGATTTCCCGTGGAAATGGAACAATTCATCTATACAGTTCTTAGTATAGTTTTGAGTGGTTTTTAAGTCAAATTACAAAAATTTCTATTCCCACAGGCAAGACTACCTCATGTCTCTGAGAACAGGTGTATGCCTATCTGTACATATACAGAGGCATAAGTACAATTGAATCTATAGAGAACATAGATGTCGACGAAAGAAAATATAGTCTTATCAAGGTCTCACCCCCACACACCCCCAGCGTGGGGGCGTGGCCACCTCACAAAGCTTTTAAGGAAAACAATAAAGAAATCAAAAAAACAAAGGCCCAAAAAGAAGAGAATTAGAAATAATATAAATACAACCCAAAGAAACGGAAATTTGAAAGAAAAACAAAATTAAAAAAATAAAATATAGAAAATAAAAAAACCATTTAAATAGGAAATATATAAAATGAAACAAATAAACAAACAAAACAAATAGGCAAAAAAAAAGTGCCGGAATCGCTGCTGCTGCCCTTTAATGCTGATCTCGAGATACTGCGCGTGGGCGGTAACTAGAAGCGTACTTCAGTAAATTAAAGCACGCATGCGCAATTGCTCCACGAAGCCAAATCTCATGTAGGAAAAAAAAAAAAAAGGGCAACGTGGCGGCAACATAGCGCATGCGCAATAGCGAAACGAAGCCAATGCTTCACATAACAAAGGGCAAGATGGCGCCATTTTGCGCATGCGCAATCATTTCAACGACGACTACGTAAAGGGCGCTTCGGCCGCGAAATGTCAGAAGGGGGGCCCCAGAAAAGCGGGCGAGGCGCGCGCAGTAAGAAAGAGAAGCCGGGTGCTCGAGTGGTGAGGGGGGGCGGCCAAAGTAGCGACTCCGGCGCATGCGCAGTCGTTAGCAAGACGTCGGCGATCACGTGGTAATTAAGGGCGGCCAGAAGAGGAAATGGCGACGCCTGCGCAGTGAATCTTGTGCCGCTGCAGCGCTCCCTGCTCAACTTAAGGGCCGGTTCCGGCGGCACGGCGGGACTCGCGGTCTCCCGTCTCTCCCGGGGTGTGTGTGGGGGGAATAACATGAAGATTTTTGGGGTGAAAGCGCAGGAATTAGCGAGAGACGTTAATTTGGGTAAACTCGGTCACCGGAAGTAGAGAGCGACCGGACTGTTTTCAAAAGCGCACCAGCAAAGATGGCGCCCTCCACACCGGAAGTGCTGCGAAGCCGCCCCAAAATAAAGATGGCGGCGACCAAACCGGAAGTCCTCCAAGTCCGTACAAAGAGATGGCGGCCTCGACCCGGAAGTTCGCCTTGAGGCCACACTCAAGATGGCGCCACCAGGACCGGAACTTAGCCGAGGCCACACTAAAGATGGCGGCGAGA
>NW_021940039.1:14406-15386 GCF_001715985.3 Manacus vitellinus | reverse complement strand
TAAAAAATACCAAACAAACCTCCTTCCCCAAAGAAACACCCCCCAAAATACCCCAACAACTCACCAAACAGAAAATCACCGACAACCAAAAAGCAGAAGTAACAAACATGAACAGCAAATGGAGGAAGAGTTTGAAAGCAAGATGGACAGAAGCAGAAGTGTTACTGCCCACTCTTAGGCCACTGTGCTGATTAAATGGGTGTTGTTAGGTTTAGATTAGTAGTTCATTGTTGTTGGGTTTTTCGGTGGTGTTGATTTTTTTGTTGTCGTTGTGGGGGATTGTTTGTTTGTTTGTTTTTATTTTGGTTTTTTTTCTGTATTAAGAATCTGGCTCCGTTACTCTCTAGTTCTGGTGTGTTTTCTTTTCCAGGTGGTTGGTGTTTCTGCAGTGTTTGGCACAGGACTGGGTGAGTTTTTTACCCAGCTTTCTAAAGCTGTAGATGAATAGGAGAGGTAAGGGGATAACTTCTGGTCCGCAACCCAGTGACCACTTCCTGAAGGTCCTGATTCATGAGTCTGCTCCTTTGATTTGAAGGAGTGTACAGTTGCCATAGCCAAGGTAGCCTAGGGTGTCCAGTATCAGCATAAAAAGCAGCAGTAAAAAGGAACTATTCAGAGATGAATTTTTGTGCTGTTCCGTGAAAAAGTAAAAGCTATCTGTGCCAGCAAGTCTGTGAAGTAATTTTTTTCTTGTAATTCCATACCAAGTTTTGAATTGTTGCTGTTTTAATGAAGTATGTTCATTGATTTTGCATCCATTGGTTTCAGAATCCAAATCTGGGGAAAAAAGTACTGTTAGTCTTTCTGAAATGTCTCTCAAACATGAAAGCCTAGAGAAAACTCTTTTTTTGAGTAAAAAGAAGCCTCCAGGATGATCCTTCTGCAATACAAATCATGTGTTTTTCAGACTGAATGCACTCCCTTTATTCACCTTTTCAGAGAGTATCGTCCAGAATACGAGCGCCTGAGAAAAACACTGG
>NW_021940039.1:5342-8558 GCF_001715985.3 Manacus vitellinus | reverse complement strand
TATTTTTGTGCACTCTGGGGAGTCTAGTAATTCTATTGCAAGCCATTGGAGGGAACTGGGAGTACTGGGTAGAATCAGCTGTTCTATGGAGAAGGCCCAGGTGTTAACAATGAGGGGGAGGAGGGGCCAGAGTTTGGGCTGAGGCCCCTCGGCTGTTGTTCGGGCTCAGCAGCTGTAGCAGGACTTCTTAGACCATGACTCAGGTGAGTCTGTTTCAATTTCACCTTTCCAGTCCCTTCCCACTGTCCCCAGTCCCTCCCCACTGTCTCCAGTCCCTCCTAAATCCCTCCCAGTTTCTCCCGAGTGCCCCAAACCCCATCCCAGTGCAGTCAGTTCCCTCCCTGTTCTTTCCCCAGTGCCTCCACTCCTTCCCAATTGCTCCCACTGCACCCCAGTCCCATCCCAGTCCATCCCTAGTACCCTCAGTCCAACCAAGCTCCCTGCGCAGTTCCCTCCAGAAACTCCCCAGTGCTCCCAGTCCTTCCCAAGTTGCCTCAAACCCATTGCAGTCCCTCCCCAATGCCTTCAGTCCCATCCCAGTTCCCTCCCCAGTGATCCAACTTGCTCCCAAGTGCCCCCAGTGCAACCCAGTCCCAACCCAGTGCCACTGGTACCTCCCCAGTACCCTCAGTGCCATCCTAGTTCTCTCAGTCCCATCCAAGTGCCTCCAGTCCTTCCCCACTGCATCCCAGTGCTACTAGTCCTTCCCAAGCGCATTCAAGAGCCATCATCAGTGCCCCCAGTCCCATCCCAGTCCCTCCTAAACGATTCCTAGTCCCTTCCCAGTGCTTCCAATCAAATCCCAGTCCCTTCCCAGTACATCTGCGCCCCATCCCAGTGCTCCCAGTCCCTCCCCAGAGATTCTCAGGCCCATCCCAGGCACACTCTCCAGTCCCCTCCCCAGTCCTGACACAGTCCCCTTGCAGTACCTTCCCAGTCCTATCCCAGTCCCTGCAGTCCCTTTCCCAGTGCTCCCAGTCCCATCCCAGTTCCCTCCCCAGTGACCTCAGTCCCATCCCTGTGCCCACCAAGTGCATCTCAGTCCCATCCCAGTGCCTGTAGTCCCACTGTCCACAATCCCTCCCCAATGACCCCTGTCCCATCCCAGTTTCCCCAGTCCCTCCCCTGAGAATCCCAGTTGCAGTCCAGTGCCCTCAGTGCTAGCCCAGTTCTCCCCAGTCCATCTCCAGTGCCCTCAGTCCCATCCCAGTCCCTCCCTACTACCCCAGTCCCTCTCCAGTGCTCCTAGTCTCAGCCCAGTGCCCCCAGTCGCACCCAGTGCAATCCAACTCCCTTGAAGTGTCTGCACTCCCTCCCCACTGCCCCCAGTCCCATCCCAGTGCGTTGTGCTCCTTTTCCCTGTGCATCCCATTCCCATCCCAGTCACTTGGCAGTCCCTCCCTGCTCCCTCCCCAGTTCTCCCAGTCCTAGTCCAGTGCCACCAGTGCTCCCAGTCCCACCCTAGTGCCCCCACTCTCATCCCAGTCCCTTCCCACTTCTCTCAGTGCAAGCCAGTGCAACCATTCCTTCCCAAGTGTCCTCCTGCAGGGCAACCCAGTCCTTCCCCAGTTCGCCCAGTTCCATCCCAGTCCCTTCCCACTGCCCTCAGTCCCATCCCAATTCCCTCCCCGGTTATCCCACTCCTATCCCAGTGCTTCCCTGGTGTATTACACTCCCTCCACAGTGCACCCCTGTCCTTCCCTACTGGCTTGGTCCTATCCCAGTTCCCTCTCCGCTGACCTCAGTCCCATCCCAGTGGTGCCCCACTGTGTCCTAGTGCCTCCCCAGTGTCTCTCAGTCCTATCCCAGTGCCTCCAGTCCCTCCCCAGACAATCCTTGTCCCAGCCCAGTTCCCCCAAGTGCCCCCAGGGCCTCTCCAGTGCCCTCAGTCCCGGCCCAGTCCCTCCTCAGTGCATCTCACTCCTATCCCAGTGCCCTCAGTCCCACGGTTCCCCAGTCCCTCCCCAATGACCCCCAGTCCCATCCCAGCGCTCCCAGTCCGTCCCCCCCCGAAAATCTCAGTGCCATCCCAGTGTCCCCACTCCCAGTCCAAATCCCCCCAGTGCCCCTAGTCCCTCTCCAGTGTCCCCAGTCCCATCCCCTTCCCTGCCCACTGCCCCCAGTCCCTCCCACTGCATCCGAGTCCTTTTCCCTGATGCAAGAGGCACAGGGGGCATGAAATCCCAGGGCAGCTGCACTGAGGTTCTACAATTCTGTTTTTCTAAATTAGGTAATTTTCTTAGTGAGCTGTTTGAGTTGTTAGACAGTGTGGACTGCAGAAGGATTTTTCAGTGAACTGATTGTTTTTTAGTTTATTTTAAAGCTCTCCTAAAAACTCTACACTGGTGTGTGTTCGCTGCACCTGCCGTGGGGGCTGCAGGGAGAAGCAGCTGGGGGGGTTTGCTCTCTGCCCCTTTCCCACCTTCCCCTTGGTTCCCTGGGACTCCAGGGAATCCCAGCTCCCCTTGGCTTCTCTGGGGGCCTCGCGGCAGGGTTTCTAAGCGTGGCCCTGAGAAAGGGCTTACGTTACCTTGCAGGAATCCTAGAGCCGAAATTGGCAGTGCGAGTCCCAAAATTGAATATGGACGAAGATTCTTCACAGACCACATGTACCACACCAGAAAGCTCTTGCTGCTTAAGGAGTGCCAGGGCTGGCCCACCAACTGTACCTGAAACCATGAAGATCAGAGTTTTCTTTCTGGGGAAAAAGGGGTCAGGTTACCTTGCAGGAATCCTAAAGCCAAAACTGGAAGTCCAGCTCCCAAAATTGAATACAGACAATTCCTCCCAGACCAAAGGTGCCACCACAGAAAGCTCTTGCTGCCCATGGACCTCCCAGGTTGGCCCACCAACTGCACCTAACAACCAAAAGATAGAGGCTTTCTTATCTGGGAGAAAATGCTGTAGTTTGCTTTTGGGACTTTGAGCTGAAATTGCCAGTCCAAGTCCCAAAATTGAATATGGATGAAGATTCCTCCCAGACAAACAGTGCCACCACAGAAAGCTCTTGTTGCCCATGGAGTGTCAGGCTGGCCCACAAACTGCACCTGATAGCCTGAGGTTCAGCCCTTGTTCCCAATGTCAAATAAACAAATACCTTGCTGTTCAAAGATACAAAAGCCTCTGAGCAGTTTTTTTGACCAGGTTTTTCGGCATCACAGTCTAACTATTACCAAATACTGCCACTGTAACCCCTAAACCGTCACCCAGCGCCAG
>NW_021940039.1:1553-4607 GCF_001715985.3 Manacus vitellinus | reverse complement strand
CCCTAATTCAATACCAACTCTAAATCCAATACCGACTACAATACCTGCTCTCATTAACAGCCCTTTTCTACGGCAGGCTCTTCACCCATCCTGATTTTAAGTCAGAGATACCACCCAGGTGCTGCTGCTCCCAGAGCCTTTATACCTTCTGGGATTGGGCTGCTCCCTTTCCCCTGGGGCCTCAAGGGAAGGGAGGTGGGCACGGTCAGGGGTATATTAACCCCAGCCTTTGCCCAGGGAGGTCATCCAGCAGCTGGGCTTCAATGGGAAAAGAGCTCTCCCATTCTTTCATTGAATGGGATTTCTCAAGCTATTACTGCTTTATTGAAGCATCATCTTTGGCATCCAAAGAAGCAGAGCTATATATGGCAATGAAGAGGATTACACTCAAACACAGGGTTTTTAAATTTAATAATTTTGTGTGCTGTGTTGGTAAGGTGCTTTTGTAATTCGTTATCTTTTTTTCTTTTCCTTAGGAGCCTTGCATCTTTTGGGATCCCCTGATCATCTCAGCTGCAGCTTGGTATTTTTTCACAAGTGTGATCTAGTCCTCAGGTGAAGCTGCTTTGTGTTGAAGATGGCTACAGACACCGAGGTTTGCAAATAGTCAGTGGGGGGTTACAGCCCAGAGATGGAGCAAGGGCTCAGGTGTCAGCTTAGGAATTGCCAGGGGTGTTTTGAAGGTAGTATGGGTGGAAAGCAGAGTCCAGCAGCCCCCTAAATGCCTGTGAAGGCATCCACTGACTTTTCAGATGTGCCACTTAAGTTTTCCTCTTGTTCACCCAGATATTCTGTGCAATTACAGCTGCAGTCTTTGACTGCAGACAGTGACCCTGGGTGGTTTTCCTAAAGAGAAGGGAGACTCTTTCAGCTCTCCCCATCTGTCTGGGTGACTTTGGTTAGGGTTTCTTTACCGTGTCAGGGGAACAGGGTGTAAAGCAGAGTTGAACAGAACAGAGGCCAGAGGAGCAGAGCAAGAAGGTGGGTCATCACCTGACATCAGCACAAAGATGTGGCTTTTGACTCCATGTTTACTGGATCTGTTAAGGATTTTCTTGTTCTGTTTTTTTTTCTTTGTTTTCAGATGCAGAGCCCTGGTCCCAGGAGGCTCTAGGCACCGGAGGGGAGGTGATCTGGGTGAGTCCCGGTGAGCAAGGTGAGCATTGACTCCAGGAGAGAACTAGATGGTCTTTTACAGGTGTTGTGGTGAATCTGTGCACGTGCTTTGTTTGTTGTGTTTTCCAGGGGTTCTGCCACCTTCTAACAGACAGTCCAGTGCTTCAGGGCCCCTGCCGGTAAGAGGTCACTGTGGAGGAGAGGTAGGTAGGAGCTACCCCAGGAAAGCCATCCTTTCAGGCAGTATCTCAGTGTGTACATTTGCCTTTGGCTTTTTTACTTTGCAGAGAATGTGTGCAGCCTCAGAGGGCCACAGCCACCTGCCAGTTAGGTTTGATGGTCTTCAGCTGTCCTTGTGAGTAATCTCCTAGTACTACGAGGGTCATCAATTAAGGCTGGACCTTTTCCAGTTGCAGGTGCCATCCAGCCTGTGTTTGGCAAAGGAGGAGCATTGAGGTTGAGTCGGGGAGGTAGCGAGGAGGTGCTGGGGTCTCCCTTACTTTCAGAAACACCACGTAACGTTTTTTCTCACTCCCCTAGGTACGGCACACGGTGACGGCAGCAGCCTCCGACTGGGGTCGGAGCCAGTGGCCCGAGAACCTCTCAGCTCAGGGGATGGTGAGTAGCCGATTGCAGGGTTATCTCCCACGTGCTGCTGAACTCTTGTCTCAATTCCAGTTTTCTTTCTCGTAGCCGACTGAGTCAGGGATCACAGGACCCTCTGAGCCAGCCGGTCATCCTTCCTTCACATCGAAGATGAATTCACATCCCCAGCTGTGGGAAAGACAAGTGGAGGACTATCACCTGGAGAGGGGATGAGAGCTGGGTCCAGTTTTCTGGTTAGGAGGGAGGGGTTTTCAAATGAGCACAGGGGAAAGGGTCTACCCTAACAGGCCCTTGGCACACATAGGAGGAGCAGTTTACTTTTCATCACTGGAGTAGGATGTGCAGGGCAGAGGTGTTCAGGTCTGTGTCGTGTCCTTTGTCCAGTCTGTGTTTCGTGTCTTACAATTCACAGTCGCGGTGTCTCTGCTTTCTGCCCTCAAAGGTCTTATCTGAGATGTTAAGGCATCATTCCTAGGGTCTTGAACTATCGCACTGCCTGGCCCAGTGCCCATACCATGTGTTCTTTGGCTCACTATCTTGGACATGCATCGGAATCGCATCTGAGAAGTGTCAGGTCAGGTGTCTTTTACAGCCTCCTTACAGGTTGTATTGGTAGCTGTGCCGTGCAGTCCTCCCTTGTAACTGCCCGGGACTTGTGAGAATCTAAGAAGATTCTGAACGTAGCATTGTCTTCCATCCATCTTAGCAATTTTGTAGGCAGTTCTTGTCACAGGCCATTTTGTTAGAGTGGTTTTTCAGGCTCCTCAGAGTCTCCTCCGTTCGGTCTCGCTGTATCCTCTGTCTTCTCGTGTGGCAGCACATCCATTTTTGGCGTCGTTCCTTTCTCAGAGTTCTCTCTCCTCGTCGCACCACAGCACATGTCTGGAAACGTGTCCTTGGAGTTTGTGTTGGGCCTGGAACTGCTCTGCCCTGCAGTGTAGACTTGGGGGTAAGTGGAGTAGAAAGGAGACTTTCCAGTTAACCTGTGGATAGGCTTAGCTATTGAGAGCAGGGCCTTAAAGTTAGGGCAGTGTTTGTGCAGGTTGTCTTTGGACCCCAGGCGGCTTGTCTAAGGAGAAATTAGAATTGCACAGCAGTTAAGGTCTCTCCATCTATATGGCTGACTTTGGTAATGCATTTCTTTGCAGTATCAGAGGGACTGGATGTAAAGCAGAGATAAACAGAAGAGGCTGGAGGAGCACAGTCAGAAGGTGGGTTCTCATGTGAGGTCAGAGCCAAGACATGACTTTTGGCCCTAGATTTACTTGATCATTTGGATGGTTTGGTGGTTTAGTTTTGTTTTTTTGTTTTTTTTTTTTTTCAAGATGCAGA
>NW_021940039.1:0-1249 GCF_001715985.3 Manacus vitellinus | reverse complement strand
ATTTGCCTCTGGGTTTTTTTTGCAGGAGACATACACAGCCACACAGGGCAGGGCCGAAGCCAACTCACAATGAGGTGACGGACACGGTTTGGTCCCCTGGAGCTGTCCTTTTAGGTAATCTCTGAGTATTGAAAGGATCAGCAATGAAGCATTGAGCTCTTTTGATTGCAGGTGCCATCCAGCTAACCTTTGGGAGCAGAAGAGCATTGGAGGTGAGTCGGGGAGGCAGCAGGAGGAGCAGGGATCCACTGCAGCTTTAGAAACGCCCTTTAATTTTGTCTCTCTCTCGTTCAGGTATCCCAGAAGATGACAGCACATTGTCCAAGTCTGGTCAGAGCCAGTGACACAAGGACCTGCCTGGGTGACAGTGAGTAGAGGGATCATCGGGGCTGGGGCCACGTGCCACACTACTCAGTAATGGTGTCTGGTTTTCTTTCTCACAGTTGACTCTGAGTACTCTCACGAGGACAGGAACCTCTGAGCCAACCCAGGTGCTCCTCCTCTGCATCAAAGATGGATTAGCATCCCCGGCTCTCGGAAAGATAAGTGCAGGGCAAAGACCTAGAGAGGGGCTGGGAGTCGGAGCAAGTCTGTGCCTCGCCTGGAGGGATTTTTGCAATTAGTCCAGTGCAAGGGGTATCCTGTAACAGGTTATTTGGAGACATCAAAGGAAGGGCTTACTTTTTATCATTGGATTCATGTGTGCAGGGCAGAGCAGTTCAGTCTGTGTCAGGTCCTCTGTCTTATCCATGTTTTGTGTCTTTCGGCTCTTAATTGTGTCACGTGGTGTGTGTCGTCACAGGTACTGGGTGTCTCACTTGGAGTCAGCCTGGAACTGCTCTGCCCTGCTACGTGGATCAGTGGTTAGATAGAATATTGCTCAGTCTCACATCAACATGTCAGTTCCCTCAGACAGTCAAGCCGATGGCTGTACGGTCCTGCAGTCATTATAACTGAGTGTTGTGGAGCTGATGGTACTTGGATAGCAGGGCCTTGAAGCTGGGTTGTCATTTGTATTCTTGTATGCTGCGGTCAGAGTTCTCACTCGCTCAGTGGAAATGAGTTCTTTGAAGTGGTTAAGGTCTCAGAGACCATGTGGGTGACCTGACTAACCCTTTGTTTTTTGTTGTTTTTTTTCAGATAAGTGGACACAGTGTACCCCAGACCGAGACAAGTTGAAGCAGCCTAGGAAGAAGGTTGTCTTGGGTGTTGGATGAAGGATGGCAGTTTTAGCCATAGGAGTCCTTTA
>NW_021940038.1:18088-19283 GCF_001715985.3 Manacus vitellinus | reverse complement strand
CCTTGGGAGCCCCCCGGAGCCACCATGAGGAGCCTCCAGGAGGTGAGTGCGGGCAGGGGGGGCCGGGGCCACTTACCTGGGGGGCAGACACACCCCACATTTGGGGTCAGCCCCAGCACCCCAAACCTGGGGGGCAGACACAGCTGTGTCACCCCACATTTGGGGGTGGGACAGACCTACCTGTGTCACCCCAAATCTGGGGGGCAGACACAGTGTGTCACCCCACATCTGGGGGAGGACAGACCTACCTGTGTCACCCCAAATCTGGGGGGCAGAGGAGACCCCTCAGCGACATCCTCCCTGCAGTGGTGGTGTCACCCCAGGAGGGACCTGCCCCATGGGGACACCACCCCGAGGGGGTCCCAGTGCCATGGGGGACCACTCCCAGGGGACTCCACCCCGAGGGGGTCCCAGCCCAATGGTTACCCCCCAAGTGGGAGGAGGGTCCTGCAACCATGGGGAGCTGCTCTCTACCCCCCAGGCAATGGTGGGGGGTCAGTGCCAGCCCTGGGGGGCTGCAGGGTCTGGGGGGGTCCCACAGCACCCCTGGGGCCGTGCAGGGACCCCCACAGGGTCCAGAGCTGCTGCCCCCACCCAGTGGCACCCTGGGCTGGAACCCACCTCGGGATCAGGGGCAGCACCCCTGGGTCCCCTCTGTGCCTTGGGGGAACAGTGTGGGACAGTGTGGGACAATGTGACAGTGTGGGACTGGGTGACAATGTCAGTGTGTGACTGTGTGACAATGTCAGTGTGTGACAGTGTGTGACAATGGGTGACAATGGGTGACAATGTGTGACAATGGGTGACAATGGGTGACAATGAGAGTGTGTGATAGTGTGAGACAATGTGTGACAATGTGTGTGACAGTGTGTGACAACGTGTGATTTTGTGGGATACTGTGACTCTGATGGTCTGTGACACTGTGTGACACCGTGTGACACCGTGTGACCCTGTGACCCCACACAGCACCAGATGACCCCGTGTGTCCAGGTCTTTCCTGGGTGCCGCTGTCCCCTTGTCCCTGACCGCCGGTCCCTGACCCCTTGTCCTGTCCCACGGTGCTGAGGCCAGAGGGCAGGATGGGACCCCTGAGTCCCTTCTGCCTGTCCCTGTCCCCTGCCCCTGTCCCTGGCTGGGGGACAGGACAGGACCCCTGAGCCCCCCCGTCACCCCTCAGGGCCCCGACCCCTCTGAG
>NW_021940038.1:4855-6394 GCF_001715985.3 Manacus vitellinus | reverse complement strand
TCTGACTCACCACTGGAAGTACAGGAAGACCTGTCCCACCTGTGGAGAGGGAGCAGGGGGTGAGTGGGGCAGGTTTGACCCCCAGACCCTTCCCCACATGGAGAGTGGTGGGCACAGACCCCCCCTGGCCCCCCCCAGCTCCTTTCCCAGCACGGGGCTCCAGGCCAATCCCAAGGAGCCGTGGGAACAGCAGCACTGGGATCACAGCCCGGGAATGCTCGAGGGGAGGGGGGTGTCCCGGGGGGGCCATTCCACACTGGGAGTGTTCCCTGCCCACAGCCCGGCCCGGGGGAGGAGCAGGGATGTGCTTCCAGGGATGTGCTTCCAGGGATGTGCTTCCAGGGATGTGCTTCCAGCATTGCCGTAAAAGGGAGTGAGGAGGGAACGGCCCGGGAACAGCCAGAGCCACACCGGGATACAGAATTCCAAGGGGACAGCCCCCACAGAATTCCAAGGGGACAGCCCCCACCCCGGGAGGTGACGACTCCCTACCCCAGGGGGGATGGCCAAACACGGGTGATTTATCCCTGATTCCAGAGGGAAGATAAACCCTCCTCCTCCTCCTCCCCCCACAGCAGCCGGCTCTGACTCACTGGAGCTCCCGGGGTGGCAGGAGGGAGGATTCATGGAATCATGGAATGGTTTGGGTGGTAAGAGACCTTAAATCCCATCCCATTCCAAATCCCTGCCACTGGATCAGGTAGCTCCAAGCCCTGTCCAACCTGGCCTGGAGCTGGAGAGGGACTTGGGACAAGGGATGGAGGGACAGGACAAGAGGGAATGGCTTCCCAGTGCCAGAGGGCAGGGTTAGATGGGATTTGGGGAAGGAATTCCTGGCTGGGAGGGTGGGGAGGGGCTGGAATGAATCTCTCAGAGAAGCTGTGGCTGCCTCTGGATCCCTGGAAATATCCAAGGGCAGGATGGAGCAACTTGAGCCAGTGGAAAGTGTCCCTGCCCCTGGGGGCTGGATTGGGATGGGATTAAAATTCCCTTCCTGCCCAAACCATTCCCTGATTCCCTGACTGTATCTCCCAACACCTTCCCCAGCTCCACGAGGGAATCTGAGCACACCAGGAGCTCACAGGACGGTGCCACCCCCCTCCAGGGACCCCCCCGAGCCCCTCACCTGGTAGAGGGACAGGTAGAGCACCCGGAGCAGGGCGAAGACCAGGCAATCCCGCATGGACTCGCACAGCAGGGCTCCGAGGGACGCCAGGATGCCCACCAGGCACAGCAGCTCCATGCCCTGCTCCGTGTCCAGCCCCAGGCGCGGGCTGAGCCACAGCAGGGTGGGGGAGTCCCGGAGCTGCTCCCACAGCCCCTTCCCGCTGAGCCGCAGCACCCTGCGGGCCGGCAGGATCCCCTCCCTGCCATACAGCCCTGCAACGGGAACGGCAGTCAGGCATTCCCAGGAAAACTGGGGCAGCACGGCCGGGAGCCCCCCGGGCAGCACCTCGGCCTCACCCCTGAGGCAGCCCCCGGCTCGTCCATGTGCTGACTGGGGGGCTCCAGGCTGTCCCCATCCCAGCTTCCCAGCTG
>NW_021940038.1:0-970 GCF_001715985.3 Manacus vitellinus | reverse complement strand
AGCCCCCTCTCCCACCCATCCCGTGGATCCTGACCACGTTTTTCCCTCAGGAGGGAGAAGCTGCCCACCTCCCTGAGACCCGACGGCCGGGATGATGATGCCACCTTCACAGACAGGCAGGAGCAGGTGAGGGGGGTGGAATGTCCCGTGTCCCCCTGCCCTGCTCCTGTGGGATCCCTCGGTGGGAATGTCCTGTGTCCCCCTGCCCTGCTCCTGTGGGATCCCTCGGTGGGAATGTCCTGTGTCCCCCTGCCCTGCTCCTGTGGGATCCCTCAGTGGGAATGTCCCGTGTCCCCCTGCCCTGCTCCTGTGGGATCCCTCGGTGGGAATGTCCCCTGTCCCCCTGCCCTGCTCCTGTGGGATCCCTCAGTGTGCCGGGGGTGACACTCCTGTGGCTCTCCTGGCAGTTCCTGTCCCTGGATGACATCAAGGACACCAGCCAGGCCAGCGTGGACATGAGCAGCAATCAGCAGCCCAGTGTAAGAGGGACCTGTCTCCTTTTGTCCCTCCCTGTGGAAGGGTTTTCCTGGGTGAATCCCAGGGCCATTCCAGCAGGAGTGGTGGCCCTGGGGACAGTGACACCTGTGCCAGGGCCTTTCCCAGGCTCCTTCCCATATTCCCTTACCCTGCCAGGCTGTGAACGTCGTTCCCTTGACCCCGATGTCTCTGGTCCCCCCGGAAGAGATGGAGAAGAAGGAAAACCCCCTGTTGAGGTGCCACCAACCCCCCAGCCACCTCTGGGTGGGGGGACTGTGTCCCCCCATTGCTGGGGGGTTCCCCCTCCTCTGCTCCAGCTGGGATCCCTGGGTTAGAGTGTCCTGTGTCTCCCTCTCCTGCTCCAGTCGGGACCCTTGGGTGGGAGCACCCAATGTCCCCCTCCCCTGCTCTATTCGGGATCCCTCAGTCCCTCAGGATAAGCCCCATGGCCGCACAATTCCTGCTGGGATCTGCCTCTGGTGGGAGGCAGGAG
>NW_021940037.1:0-1103 GCF_001715985.3 Manacus vitellinus | reverse complement strand
CAGGCTTTTGACACATCTGATGGGCAATTAGGAGGTGTGAAGTCCTGAAAAGGCAAGAACTGACCTTGGGCTATTGACACACCTGATGGACAATTAGGAGGTGCGAAGTCCTGAAAAGGCAAGAACTAACCTTGCAGGCTTTTGCCTATTGACACATCTAATGGGCAATCAGGACCCGCCCTCCCTCTGCTAAACTTGAAAGGCGGGAACCAGGCGAGACACAAAAAAGACAATGTGCCTCTGGAGGACTAAGCCCAAAAAGGGAAAAACAACCCCTCATGCCAGGGAGGCGCCAGAGCATATAAACTGACTGGTGACTTTGAGAATTTGGGAGTTCTCCTTCTCCCCAACCACCTGCGAATCAAGACCATCGCTCTCAAGCATCGCTGGACCCCGTGGGTGGTGACTATGGACATCTGTCCACTCTCAGCTTTTCTTTTCTCTTACTCTCCCTGGCTCTTATCCTGCCTTTCTCTCCCCTATGCATTTTTCTCCTCCCCAGGAAGGTTATGACAGCACCCAAAAGTGTTAGCTTACCTATTGATTATGACAGCACCCAAAAATGTTAACTTACTTGTTGATTCAAGACTGTTAAAATAAATCTTATATATTTTCATACACCGATTATTTAGTGTCGCTTCGCTTTAATCCACCCCAAAGGAATTTTTGATAAAACCTGGTTTACCCCCCCCCCCTCTTTTCCTGGGGCGGGTCGTAACAGGTGGGACAGGCCATTGCAGCGCAGAGCTGAAAAAAAGGGAACAGCAGTCCTTTCCATCAGGAAAAAAGTCTGGATCCTTTGGATTTGAGGTGCAGTTGGGGGGGACAGCCTGGGCACTTCTTTGGCAGGATGACCTTTCTGTGCTGGCACCTTTTGTCTGGCAGGAATCTTCGTTTGAAGTAAATTTTTCAGGAGGTGGGACCGGGCATGGCAGAGCAGGGCTGAAAAAAGGGAACAGCAGCTCATTCCATCAGGAAAAAAGTCTGGATCCTTTGGATTTGAGGTGCAGTTTGTCGGGCAGCCTGGGCACTTCTTGGGCAGCAAAGAGATTTCTGTGGTGGCACCTTTTGTCTGGCAGGAATCTTCATTTGTAATGAATTCT
>NW_021940036.1:0-1107 GCF_001715985.3 Manacus vitellinus | reverse complement strand
CTCCATCCATTACGGTGGTCAGTCAGGAAAGGAAAGGTGGTGTGTTCAGAGGAGTTATTGGGCACCAAAGCCAACTCAGGTGTGGTCACTGTAGCACTTGCACTGCTTCTTGTAAGGCTTGTCCTCCATTGGTATGGATGGTTCCTTCCACGCTAATTTATGAAACATGCAACTCAAATAATGAGATTCAGCAATTTAAAGATATTTCCATTACGATCTCCAACCTGGTCCCTCTGGACCAGGTTATAGGGTTTAACTTTGCAATAAACTCCTCCCCATGCCCCTGCTTCAGCTTGAACTAACCCACAGACTGAAGTCCTTTAGGGTTGTACCTGCTCCACGTGGAAACTTATCTGTGCACCACAATCACTACCACAGAGGTATAGACTTGTCCACATCTGCAGTTGCTTTGAGGTGCACCCGTTCCAGTGTGGTCTAATCCATGGGCTCTTCTTGCTGCCATGTGCTTGGGACATGAACGCTCTGGGGATATTGAGCAACCCCTTTCTGCAGACATATGGAAATCTCACTGGAGATACACTGGAACTCGGATATCTGGGGACAGAGGATACAGATGGTGTCCAGAGATTGGGGGCCCCAGAAATATCCCCTTTCCCTAGGCTCTTCCTGAGCTCAGTAGGGATGTGGACAGGGACTGAGACCTGACCCCATGATGTGTAACTCCTCTGGCAGCAGCACAGAACCATTGCTGGACGCAGGGATTTGTGGACATGGGTACCCTGCCACTGTCCCACCACCCTTCTTATCCCTTCCCTGTGCTCCAGAATCCCTGGGTGTCCTGCCATGGGGCCTAGTCATGCACTGAGTGCTGCTGGCCCCATGCAGCCAGCTGGGAGCTTGGCCACATCAGAGCACCTGGGCCACTGCAGAGCTTCTTGGAAGTGCAGGGGCATCCCAGGGCTCTGGGGACAGAGGGACTCAAGTTGCTCCCCAGCTCACCATCCTTGGGACATAAATAATTAGCAAATCCTCTCTGTGCCTCTGGGGACACCCTCAACCAAAAATGGTCCCCCATATCCTGCTGTGAGAGATGGGGGCAGCTGCCACTGCCAGCAGTGATGACAGGAGCAGGAGGAGGGGGACTGT
>NW_021940035.1:0-1116 GCF_001715985.3 Manacus vitellinus | reverse complement strand
GGGACAGTGTCCACCCCATAGGACAGTGTCCCTCCATCCCACAGGGACAGTGTCCACCCCACTGGGACATTGTCCACCCCACTGGGACAGTGTCCATCCCATAGGACAGTGTCTGTCCCACAGGGACAGTGTCCATCCCTTAGGAACAGTGTCCATCCATCCCAGTGTCCATCCATCCCTTAGGAACAGTGACCATCCATCCATCCCAGTGTCCATCCATCAATCCCACAGGGACAGTGTCTGTCCATCCATCCCACAGGGACAGTGTCCATCCATCCCATCCCATAGGACAGTGTCCATCCATCCATCCACAGGAACAGTGTCCATCCCTTAGGAACAGTGTCCATCCCACAGGGACAGTGTCCATCCATCCCAGTGTCCATTCATCCATCCCAGTGTCCATCCATCCATCCCATAGGACACTGTCCATCCCTTAGGAACAGTGCCCATCCCACAGGGACAGTGTCCATCCATCCCAGTGTCCATCCATCCCTTAGGAACAGTGTCCATCCCACAGGGACAATGTCCATCCATCCCATCCCACAGGGACAGTGTCCATCCATCCCAGTGTCCATCCATCCCATAGGACACTGTCCATCCCTTAGGAACAGTGTCCATCCCACAGGGAAATGTCCATCCATCCATCCACAGGAACAGTGTCCATCCCATAGGACAGTGTCCATCCATCCATCCCACAGGGACAGTGTCCATCCATCCCAGTGTCCATCCATCCATCCCAGTGTCCATCCATCCCAGTGTCCATCCATCCATCCCTTAGGAACAGTGTCCATCCCACAGGGACAATGTCCATCCATCCCATCCCACAGGGACAATGTCCATCCCACAGGAACAGTGTCTATCCCACAGGGACAGTGTCCATCCCATAGGACAGTGTCCATCCCATAGGGACAGTGTCCATCCATCCCATCCCACAGGGACAGTGTCCATCCATCCATCCCATAGGACAGTGTCCATCTGTCCATCCATCCCCATCCCAGTGTCCCCAGGGAATGGTGGTCCCAGAGTCCCTCCCAAGGCTGGATCCCCCCATGGACACTCCCCGTCCCCAGGGACCCTCGGGAACACCAAATCCCGGGAAGGGGAAGGGAGGGGACC
>NW_021940034.1:0-1155 GCF_001715985.3 Manacus vitellinus | reverse complement strand
GGCTCAGCCCTCTGAGGCTGCACTCACTGCAAAGGGAACAAAACATTGGCCCAGAGGACATCCTGCCCCCAAATGGAGAACTGGAAAGGTCAAGAAAAAAGAAGTGACCTCCCTCCATTGTTCAAGAAATATTTAGACCTCTTTCCTAAAAGCATCCAGGACTCGGGTCACCCAATTTTCTCTCTGACAAGGGTTTTCCATGGTTCCCCTCAATTCCCAGCCCGCCCAGGATCAGTTTTGGGGTCCCAACACCTACTTTTTCCCCACTCTCCCACCTCTTACACGTCATTCCCCCAGTCCCCAGTCCCCTCATGCTCAGTTTAGGGGTACCTTTTCCCCACTCTTCCGACCTCTCCCTCCCCTTTCCCATCAGCCCCCAATTCTCAGCCTCCCTCCCCCTCCACTTTTGGGGGGTACTACTCTCCTCCCCCTCAGTTTGGGGTCCCACCACCCCTTTTATCCCCTCTGACTCACCAACCTCCCCCCTTCCCAACGCCCCCTCTCACCCGAGACCTCCTCACCTTCAGCAGGGGGGCTCCCAGTAACACCAGAGCCCATAAATGTCCCCCCCAAAAAGGGGTTAGGTGGGGTCCTGGATGGACTCTGAGTGAGTTTAGGGGTTCCCTGGAAGACTGTGGGGTGGTTTAAGGGGGTCCCAGCACACTTTGGGATGAGTTGGATGCCGTGTTGGGGTGCAGATGTCCCCCCAAAGCTTCCCCAGAACAGGGTGACACAAGGGGGAGCACAGAGGGGTCCCCATTCCTGATCCATCCTGGAGCAACCACACTGGGGCAACTGGGGTCAGAGTGGGAGCAGCTGGGCCCCTGCTGGGCTCATACTGGGATCATCCTGGGAGTGACTGCAATAATACTGGCAGTATGTGAGAGGGACTGCAACCATACTGGGGGTGACTGGGATCAAACTGGATTCGTACTGGAAGTGTCTGCAATTACCTGGGATCATACTGGGGGTGACTGGACACATACTGGGATCATCCTGGGAGCAACTGGGACCATGCAGGGGCAAATGGCATCGTCCAGGCAGTGACTGAAAGTGCCCGGGGCCAGACTGGACTCAGACTGGGAGTCCCTGAGAGGGAAAGGAACCATCCTGGGGGGGAATGGGAGCAACTGGGACCACCTTGGGGGCAACTGG
>NW_021940033.1:0-1079 GCF_001715985.3 Manacus vitellinus | reverse complement strand
CACCAGGAACACCAGGAACACCAGGAGCACCAGGAACAACACCAGGAGCACCAGGAACACCAGGAACACCAGGAACAACACCAGGAACACCAGGAACACCAGGAGCACCAGGAGCACCAGGAGCACCAACCCCCCCAACCCCGGGGCCGTGAGTTCCATCCCCGGATGGACCATTCCAAAGGCTTCGACTCCATGACCCTTGGGGGCCCCTCCCAGCTCGGGATATCCCGTGATTCCCATCCAACCCCCCCCCTTTTCCCGCCCTCCAGGGGCAGCGGGAGCAGCTGTTCCGGAGGGAGAGGAGGGAGAGAGGGAAATCTGGATCCCATAAAGCTCCGGAGCCGTTCCCGCTCCCGGCGCCTCTCCCGGCACATTGGCCCTCGCCTGGGCCAACCCCCCCGCCCGACCTATCAGCAGGAGCCTCCCCCCCCCAAAAACCATCCCAAAAAACTCCTCTCCAAAGGAAAAGCCCAAAGGAAAAGCCAAGAGCTCCTTGGAGGGCTCGGAACTCCTCGGAGGGCTCGGAATTCCTTGAGGGCTCTGAACTCCTTGGAGGGCTCAGAATTCCTTGGAGGGCTCAGAATTCCTTGGAGGGCTCTGAACTCCTTGGAGGGCTCAGAATTCCTTGGAGGGCTCGGAATTCCTTGGAGGGCTCAGAATTCCTTGAGGGCTCTGAACTCCTTGGAGAGCTCCAAACTCCTTGGAGGGCTCCAAATTCCTTGGAGGGCTCCAAATTCCTTGGAGAACTCTGAATTCTTTGGAGAGCTCTGAACTCCTCGGAGGGCTTGGATCTCCTTGGAGAGCTCCAAACTCCTTGGAAAGATCTGAACTCTTTGGAGGGCTCTGATCTCCTTGGAGAGCTCTGAACTCCTTGGAGAGCTCCAAACTCCTCGGAGAGCTCCGAATTCCTCGGAGAGCTCCGAACTCCTTGGAGATCCCTGCGAGGCTCGGGAATTCTCCCCCCTTCCCCAGGGAAGGGCGGATGCTCCGGGGCTGCACCTCCGGAGCTCCTCTTCCCTCCTCCCCCTCTCCCAGGAGCCCCCCCGTGAGGAGATGAAGGAGGAGAACCCCGCGGGCCC
>NW_021940032.1:0-1164 GCF_001715985.3 Manacus vitellinus | reverse complement strand
AACCAGCAGGGGAAATGAACTCAACTCAAAGGAGAGATTATAAATCAGAATAACAATTTAATAAAATAACACAATAAGTACGATTATACAGACAAACAATTGCTTTTAACCCACAAAACCCAAATGTCTAACCCAGCACCCTGGGGCATGAATAGAGTGGTGTTTGTTGGGCCCCCTGAGCCCAAAGTAAAGGGAGAGGGGAAAAAAACCCTGTTGGTGAGAGTGGTGGTGCAATCAGGTCAAGAGTGGTGATCTGCAGTCTGGTTGACAGTGGTGGTCAGAGTCTGATTGAAAAGTGGTGGTTGCAGTCTGGTTGAAGAGACATCAGTGACATCACAAGGACAGCAGTGACATCACAGGGACAGTTGTAACATCACAGAGACAGTGATTACATCACAGGGACAGCAGTGACATCACAGAGAGAGCGATGACATCACATAGACAGCAGTGACATAAAAGGGATAGCAATGACATCACAGACACATCAGTGACATCACAGACACAGCAGTGACATCACAAGGACATTGGTGACATCACAGGGACATCGGTGACATCCAAGGGACAGCAGTGACATCACAGACACACCAGTGACATCACAAAGACAGCAGTGACATCACAGGGACAGCGGTGACATCATAGAGACAGCAGTGACTGTTACAACTTCCCCCAGGAAAAAGGCGGGGGGGTAACTCAGGTTTTATCAATAATTCCCTTGGGGTGGATTAAAGTGAAACGACACTGAATAATCGGTGTCTGAAAACATATTGACAGGGTTTATTTGAACAATTTTGTATCAACAGGTATTGCAGCATTTTGGGGGCTGTCATATAACAAGGCCAACCTTTCGGGGGAGGAGCAAAATGCATAGGGGAGAGAAAGACAGGGTAAGAGTAAGGGAGAGCAAGAAAAAGGAAAAGAAAAGAGTGGTAAAAACGTAAATAGTCACCGCCCACTGGATCCAGCCATGTAAAAAGCAATGGTCTGGATCCGCAGGCGGTGGGGGGAGAAGAAGGAAAAATCCCCCCCAAAGCCCCAAAGTCACCAGTCAATATCCATATCCTTTGCACCTCCCCAAGGCGGGGAGTTGTTTCCATAGGTTGGTGTCCCCCTTTTTGGCGCGGAGTTCATGTGGAGGGCGTGGTAAACTCGGCTCTTCCCGCCTTT
>NW_021940031.1:0-1163 GCF_001715985.3 Manacus vitellinus | reverse complement strand
TTGGGGGCAGGTGGAGCAGAGCAGGGGGGATCAGGGACACTCACCGGTCTGGAGGGTCTGCCTGCCCCCCGAGAGCACTCCCAGGGGCAGGGTACCTGTGGGGGTCAGGCCTTTGAGGGTCAGCACGCTCTCACTCTCCTCCCTGCAGGGAACAGCAACACAACAGCTCAGAGAGGGCAATGCAATGGTCACACTGGGCTGACCAAGCCTTGGGAATCATGGAATTATTAAGGCTGGAAAAGATGTCTAAGATCAACAAGTCCAACCATCACCATCACCGTGTTTTCACCACTAACCCGTGTCCCCAAGTGCCACATCCACACGTCTGTCAAATCACATCCACACATTTCCTTTAAATCCCACCAGGGATGGTGATTCCACCACTGCCCTGGGCAGGCTGTGCCAGGGCTGGACAGCCCTTCCCATGAAGAAATTTTCCCTGATATCCAACTAAACCTTCTCTGGCACAACTGAAGGCTGTTTCCTCCCATCCTGTGACTTGTTACCTGGGAGAGCAGCCTGACCCCCACCTCACTACAACCTCCTGAAAGTCAGAAACCACCACCTCGAGCCTCTTCCACATGCTCTGGAGGAAGTTTTGTGAGGTTTTCCCCTTCCTTCCTGACTGACTGACATTCCCCTGTCACCCAGCCCCCAAATTAAACCCAGCCCCCAATTAAAGCCAGCTCCCAACCCCTCCTTACCGAAGAACTGAGAACACACGTGCCATCTTCCCAATGGCTCTGATCTTATTCCTGATGATCTCCTTACGGACTGTTGTCCCACCTAAGGGAGAGAAAAGAGCAAAGAGCAGCACGTTGGAGGCTTCCTGCTTTCCCAGGGAACGCCAGCATGAAGCACCTGCCTGACTCCAGGAAAAGAAATCATGGTTTACAGATTCACAGCTACACTGGAGAGAGAACGGTGCTGGAGGATGGCATCAGGATGGCATCAGGATGGCAGTGAGAAGGGCAACACCAACGAGATGAGACACGGACTCGAGAGCTCTAGAGAGAGTAGAACCACCGAGGGACACGGATCTGGGGAGGTCTTTGTTGGAAGCTCACCGGGTGGGCTCACACTACACAGGATGTGACACAAATGACTCAGCCATGGAGACACAGTTTTGCAAGGCAGAGCACGGAGGGGTCTGATGGCTGATG
>NW_021940030.1:0-1111 GCF_001715985.3 Manacus vitellinus | reverse complement strand
GGCAGGAATCCACGTAATATTCCACGTCGTCCTTCAGCTTCCTGACGGGATCCACGGGGATGGAGTCGTTGTCCAGCATCCGCAGCAGCGTCTCCAGCATCCGCACGTGGAAGCGGTGCCGCTCCACCTGCCGCTTCAGCGCCTCGATCCGGTCCTGCTTCTGGGGAAAAACAGGGAAAACATGGAAAAACACAGTCAGGAATTCCCTGGGAATCATAGG
This sequence comes from Manacus vitellinus, assembly GCF_001715985.3. Taxonomy (NCBI): domain Eukaryota; kingdom Metazoa; phylum Chordata; class Aves; order Passeriformes; family Pipridae; genus Manacus; species Manacus vitellinus. The sequence goes on along the minus strand of NW_021940030.1, from coordinate 891 downwards.
AAAGTGAGATCTGTTCCAGGAAATCTCCCGGGATTCATCCCCAGCACCCGGACGTGGAAGCGGTGCCGCTCCACCTGCCGCTTCAGCGCCTCGATCCGGTCCTGCTTCTGCAAAAAAACAGGGAAAAATGGGAATAACGGGGTCAGGAATCCTAGGAAAACTGGGATCCACCGGGATCTGCCCCAGGAAATCCCCTGGGATTCATCCCCAGCACCCGGACGTGGAAGCGGTGCCGCTCCACCTGCCGCTTCAGCGCCTCGAGCCGGTCCTGCTTCTGGAAAAAATGCAATAAAAGGGTCAGGAATTCCGTGGGAATCAGGGAAAAATGGGATTAACGGGGTCAGGAATTCCATGGGAATGGCTCTGGGGAACTGGGAGCCACTGGGAAATCCCCTGGGATTCATCCCCAGCACCCGGACGTGGAAGCGGTGCCGCTCCACCTGCCGCTTCAGCGCCTCGAGCCGGTCCTGCTTCTGGGGAAAATCAGGGAAAAATGGGAATAACGGGGTCAGGAATTCCATGGGAATGGCTCTGGGGAACTGGGAGCCACTGGGAAAGCCCTTGGGATCCACTGGGATCCACTGGGAAACACTGGGATCCAGTGGGATCTGCCCTGGGATTCATCCCCTGACACTTCAGGGCCTCAATCTGGTCCTGCTTCTGGGGGAAAACAGGGAAAAATGGGAAAAATGGGGTCAGGGAAACTTGGGAATGAAAGGAAAACTGGGATCCACCGGGATCTGCCCTGGGAAAGCCCTTGGGATCCACTGGGATCCAGTGGGATCTGCCCTGGGATTCATCCCCTGCTGCTTCAGGGCCTCAATCCTGACCTGCTTCTGGGGGAAAAACAGGGAAAAATGGGAATAACAGAGTCAGAAATTCCATGGGAAT
>NW_021940029.1:0-1137 GCF_001715985.3 Manacus vitellinus | reverse complement strand
GGGGCCGGGCGCAGGTGGTTCCAGGTGTATTTTCGAGCACGACTTCCCAGCCCCTGCCCTGTGCAGCACTGACACCTCCCCGTAGGTGGAGCTCGCCTCCTGCGAACAGGCGATATCTGGTTTGGGGGTTTTTTTTAAGATAAAATCTGCAGCTTTGAGGCCTGGAGACGAAGCTTTAACACACAACGCCCTCAAGGAGCTGTTTAAGCAAACCATACGCATCCCCCGTGACCCCCCTCCTAGCAGGGCTAATTGAGAACCACCATCTCAACTCTATTAATTAAAACTTTGAAGACTCCTAACTCAGCAGAATTACCCCCTGCTCAACATTCATTCCCACTCTCTATAATGAACTCTGTGGTCAGGAATTTTCCCTCGGCCATCAAGCACAAAGAAGTGTCCCTAAAGAGCAAAACCTAAAAGGACTGACTGGTCCCAGTTTCCTCCACACAGCAGCCTGATTCCAGTCAATCACCACAAAGTCTGATCAAAGACAATCCTGTGTTACCCACACAAGTTCTGTGGCCCTGCCCACTGCCCACCCAAAGGGAACACTCCAACAACCCCCTTGGTGGGGCTTACTCAGATGCTCAGAAGGGTCACAGGGGGATGTGAACATTAATTCATTTAAAACAGCAGCTCAATGTCACACTCATGAAAATTTAAAACCAAATTCAACCCCACTCTCAACCCAACATATTTAAGAGAACATAAACGAGCTCATGTTTCAGCCTGGAAAACTGGTGCAATTGAAACAATTAAAGCTGATCTCCAAGAAAGGCCATACCTGAACGTATTAGTTACCAGGCTTTTTAGTTTCTCCTCTTTTTAAAAAAAAACTCCTTCAGCACAGTTCTATCACTTCTAGCTGTAAACTTACAGTAGTGTAAGATCATGTGAGTGATCATGGCCTCAATATAGAAACGTTTATACTATCAGAGCTCACTTACAGACACAAAGCACTTTTATGTGGCATTAAGAGGTTTAGAAATGCCACTCACAAGAATTAAAAAATTCCACCCCGAACTGATGCAAGCACAGAATGAGCTCAGACCTCCATCCCTGTTTATCCAGCTTTCAGCCATGAGCTCCCAGCTCGGAGCCCAGCGTCCATATAGGAATGGGACCCACTCGTAC
>NW_021940028.1:15673-17226 GCF_001715985.3 Manacus vitellinus | reverse complement strand
ACCCTTATCCTAAACCTAAACCCTAATGGCAACCTAACCCTAAATATAACCCTAACGCTAACCCCAACCCTAACCCTAACCCAAACCCTAACCCGAACCCTGAACCTAACCCTCAACCTAACCCTACCACTAACTGCAAACCCTAACCCTAACCCTAACCCCAACCCTAATGGCACCCTAACCCAAAATCTAACCCTAGCCCTAACCCAAACCCTAACCCTAACCTTAAACCCCAATGGCACCCTTATCCTAAACCTAAACCCTAATGGCACCCTAACCCTAAATCTCACCCTAACACTAAACCCAACTCCAAACTCCAACCCTAACACGAACCCTAACACTAACACTAACCGAAACCCTAAAACCTGACCCAAACCCTAACCCTAAATTTACACCGCAATGCCACATTTACCCTAAACCGAAACCACAATGGCACCCTAACTCTAAATCTAACCCTAACCCTAACCCTAAATTTACACCCCAATGCCACATTTACCCTAAACCAAAACCACAATGGCACCCTAACTCTAAATCTAACCCTAACCCCAACCCTAAACCTAACCTTAAAACCCAATGGCACCCTTATCGTAAACCTAAACCCTAAAGGCACCCTAACCCTAAACCTATCCCTAACCCTAACCCAAACCTAATCCTAACCCTAACGCTGACCCGAACGCTAACAGTAACCGTAACCCTAAAACCTAACCCTAACCCTAACCCTAACCCTAAATTTACACCCCAATGCCACACTTATCCTAAACCTAAACCGTAACGGCACCCTAACTCAAATCTAACCCTAACCCTAACCCTAACCCTAACCCTAACCCTAAATTTAAACCACAACGGCACCCTTACCCTAAACCTAAACCCTAATGGTACCCTAACTCGAAATCAAACCCTAACCCTAACCCTAAACCTAACACTAACGCTAACACTAACAGAAATCGTAACCCTAAAACCTAACCCTAACACTAACCCTAAGCCTAACACTAACCCTTATGCTAAACCTAAACCTAATGACACCCTAACCCTAACCCTAACCCTAACCCTAATCCTAACGCTAATACTAACACTAACCCTAACACTAACACTAACCGTAACCCTAACCCTAAACCTAACCCGAACCCAAAAACCTAAATTTAAACCCCAATGCCACACTTATCCGAAACCGGTACCCTTAAGGCACCCTAACCCTCAGTCTAACCCTAACCCTAACCCTAACGCTAACCCTAACGCTAACCCTAACCCTAACCCTAACCCTAACCCTAACCCTAACCCGAACCCTAACCCTAATCCTAAACCTAAAACGAACCCTGAACCTAAACCTCAACCTAACCCTTCCAATAACTGTAAACCCTAACCCTAACCCTAACCCTAAAGCCTAAACTTAACCTTAACCCTAAACCTAACCCTAAATCAAACCCCAACACTAACCCTAACACCAAACCCTAACCTTAACCCCTAACCCTAAACCCTAACCCCTAACCCTAACCCTAACCCTAACACTAAACCTCACCGTAACCCTAACCCCAACCCTCACCCTAACCCTAACC
>NW_021940028.1:10530-11201 GCF_001715985.3 Manacus vitellinus | reverse complement strand
AACCCTAACACTAACACTAACCGAAACCCTAAAACCTAACCCTAACCCTAACCCTAAATTTACACCCCAATGCCACATTTACCCTAAACCGAAACCACAATGGCACCCTAACTCTAAATCTAACCCTAACCCCAAACCTAAACCTAACCTTAAAACCCAATGGCACCCTTATCGTAAACCGAAACCCTAATGGCACCATAAACCTAAACCTATCCCTAACCCTAACCCAAACCTAATCCTAACCCTAACGCTAACCCGAACGCTAACAGTAACCGTAACCCTAAAACCTAACCCTAACCCTAACACTAACCCTAAATTTACAACCCAATGCCACACTTATCCTAAACCTAAAACCCAATGGCACCCTAACTCTAAATCTAACCCCAACCTTAACCCTAGTCCTAACCCTAACCCTAACCCTAACCCTAACCCTAACCCTAACCATAACCCTAACCCTAACCATAACCCTAACCCTAACCTTAAAACCCAATGCCACACTTATCCTAAACCTAAACCCTAATGGCACCCTAACCATAAATCTAACTCTAACCCTAACCCTAACTCTAACCCTAAATCTAACCCTAACCTTAACCCTAACCCTAACCCTAACCCAGACCCTAACCCTAACCCTAACCCTAAATTTAAACCACAACGGCACCCTTACCCTAAAC
>NW_021940028.1:6099-8599 GCF_001715985.3 Manacus vitellinus | reverse complement strand
ATGACCCTAGCCCTAGCCCTAACCCTAACCGTAACTCTTAAACCTAACCCTAACCCTAACCTTAAAACCCAATGACATCCTGATCCTAAACCAAAACCCTAATTACACCCTACCTCTGAATATAACCCTAATGCTAACCCTAACCCTAACCCTAAACCTAACCCTAACCTTAAAACCCAATGGTACCCTCATCCTAAACGTAAACCCTAATGGCACACGAATCCTAAATATAACCCTAATGCTAACCCCAACCCTAACCCTAACCCTAATCCTAAACCTAACCCTAACCCTAACCCTAACCCTAAACCTAACCCTCAACCTAACTCTACCACTAAATCTAAACCCTAACCCTAACTGTAACCTTAACCCTAAACCCTAACCCTAACCCTAACCCTAACCCTAACCCTAACCCTAACCCTAGTCCCTAACAGTAACCCTAACCCCTAACCCTACCCTCACCCTAACCCTAACCCCTAACCCTAAACCATAACCCCGAACACTAAACCCTAACCTTAAACCCACAATGGCACCCTTATCCTGAACCTAAACCCGAATGGCACCCTAACCCTAAATATAACCCTAACCATAACCCTAACTCTAACCCCTAACCCTAACCCTTATCCTAAACCTAAACCCTAATGGCACCCTAAACCTAACCCTAACCCTAATCCTAATCCTACCATTAACCCTAATCCTTACACGAACACTAACCGTAACCCTGAAACCTAGCCTTAATCCTAAATTTAAACCCCATTGCACCACTTATCCTAAACCTAAACCCTAATGGCACCCTAACCCTAAATCAAACCCGAACCCTAACCCTAACCTTAAAACCCAATGGCACCCTTATCCTAAACCTAAACACTAAAGGGACCCTAACCCTGAATATAATCCTAACGCTAACCCTAACCCTAAACCTAACGGTATCCCTAAACCTAACCCTAACCTTAAAACCCAATGGTACCCTTATCCTAAACCTAAACCCTAATTACACCCTACCGCTAAATATAACCCTAACGCTAACCCTTGCCCTAACCCTAACCGGAAACCTAACCCTAACCTTAAAACCCAATGGTATCCTTAACCTAAACCTAAACCCTAATGGCACCCTAACCCTAAATATAACCATAATGCTAACCCCAACCCTAACCCTAACCCTAACCCTAACCCTAACCCTAACCCTCAACCTAATCCTACTACTAACTCTAAACCCTAACCCTAACTGTAACCCTAACCCAAAACCCGAACCCTATACCTAACCCTAACGCCAACCCCTAACCCTACCCTCACCGTAACCCTAACCCCTAACCCTAAACCATAACCCCTAACACTAAATTCTAACCTTAAACCCCAATGGCACCCTTATCCTGAACCCAAACCCTAATGGCACCCTAACCCTAAATATAACCCCAACCATAACCCTAACTCTAACCCCTAACCCTAAGCCTAAGCCTAACCCTTATCCTAAACCTAAACCCTAATGGCACCCTAAACCTAAACGTAACCCTAACCCTAACCCTAACCCTAACTCTTATCCTAAACCTAAACCCTAATGGCACCCTAAACCTAAACCTAACCCTAACCCTAACCCTAATCCTAACCCTAACACTAACCCTAACCCTAACACTAACACTAACCGTAACACTAAAACCTAGCCCTAATCCTAAATTTAAACCCCATTGCCACACTTATCCTAAACCGAAACCCTAATGGCACCCTAACCCTAAATCGAACCCTAACCCTAACCTTAAAACCCAATGGCACCCTTATCCTAAACCTAAACCCTAATGGTACCCTAACCCTAAATATAATCCTAACGCTAACCCCAACCCTAACCCTAACCCTAATCCTAAACCTAACCCTAACCGTCAACCTAATCCTACCACGAACTCTAAACCCTAACCCTAACCCTCAACCTAATCCTACAACTAACTCTAAACCCTAACCCTAACTGTAACCCCAACCCTAAACCCTAACCCTAAACCTAATGTGGGAGGCGTGGTTAAGGTGGCACCGAGGATGTGCCCAGGTATAGAGCCCAAGGAGCATGCCCCAGAGTTAGTAAACTGGTTGGTTAAGAAAGTCACATGATATGTAAGAATAAAAGAGCGCGCGAGTTTGAATAAATCCTCTTTGTCTCACCATCCCCGAGGAACATCATTCATTCCTTGTTATACAAGGGCCTAACCGCTACATATGGCAATCCGAAAGGGACAATTTTAGCTTATATTAAGTGAGATATCTATCCTGGATCAGGAGATCAGCTGGTGTCTCCGGGATCGTCTCAATTTTCGGAGACGGGCGACTTTACCACAAAAAACCCTGACGTCAACCCGTGGTCTTAGTGGCATCTAAGAGACGGAGAGTTAGTTTAAGGAGCTCGAAATATATTAGATAGTGCACGGGAGAAGAGAAGAAAGAGTTAAGGAAAAAGCCGAGAGGTCAGAACAGGCAACCGGAGAGAGCGGAGAGGGTCAACGCAACATCAAAAGCGGTGAGT
>NW_021940028.1:0-3780 GCF_001715985.3 Manacus vitellinus | reverse complement strand
GAAAGAGAAAATGCAAGAGCTTTGCAGAGCCCTCCTGCAAGGGAGAACTGTGACTTTACTGAGCTGGTGCAACCCTATCAAGAAACTTGCCTTGAGAAGCAACTACCTGCCTCTCTAGCTGCAGCTTTAGATGCCCAGATGAGAATACACAAGGAAGTCAGACACACAGCTAGTTGTTTTAGTTGAGGAGAAATGGATCACTCTCAGGAGGATTGCCCCTGGAAGCCCCTAATAGCAACATTCCACAAACACCCTAGCAGCAGAGAAATGACTCAGTTGTACCAAGGGTGCCATACGCAAAACAAAAGATATGCTGCAAGCATTGTATTGCTTGCAATAGCATTGCTAACTGTACTCTTTTTAGCACTACTTTTCATGTGCAAAAGAGAAACCTACTTAAGGCAAGCCACAATATACCAATAACCAGCCCCCAAAATAACCATGTACCCTGTACCCCAAAGAAAGGTGACAGGTGGAAAACATTACAGATGTTAACAGCAGAACACGCAGTCAAAAAACATGCAGAAGCCTTGTAGATCGGACTGCCTCTACCCATAAGGCTTCTAGCAAACTGGTCACAAGTGGTAACTGATTCAAAAAACCATTCCTTTACCATTCTCTGTCACTCTGAGGATGCCCAAAACCCCCTCTTTTCCATCATGGTTTTAAGCAGTGCACAGACTATCCAAAATCACTGCTGGGCCGCCTCTCCTCAGGGGATGCAAAATACCTCAATGAAGTATCAGACAGCCATAATACACCATTATGCAGAGGACACTAATAACCACGGCCACAAGAAATGAACTGCTAATTGTTTCTGCTGTTTTAACCAAAACTGCCCAAGCTGCAGATCTTCAGGTTGTTTCAGGAAGAATCAAACAACCACAACCCTGGACTTGCCAAGGACAAGAGAATACAGCAAAAAAGCTCTACACAGGTGACACAGCTCGAGGTAAAAAACATTTGTATTTACACGAGTTGCAGGGACCTCAGAGGGCTGCCAGCTACCCTCTCTTTGTGTTGCTAGGGGAGAACTCCAACTTAAAGTCTGACGAATTGCTAACTGCAGAGGCAAACCAAATGTTAGAAAATTATACCAAGGTAACGAAAAGCAAACAAAACAGGAGAGATCCTGAAAAACAAATCTGCCTAGTTTTTGTTTCCAGCAGGAACAACAAAAACAAATCTGCCTAGTTTTTGTTTCCAGCAGGAACAACAAAAACAAATCTGCCTAGTTTTTGTTTCCAGTAGTTTTTGTTTGCAGCTTTGTTTCAGTGGGATCAAACTGAGAGAAGCCCGCTGTTGGTTCTAAAACAGCCTTTTCTGTCATGCCTCACCACCGAAATCTGTGTAAGTTGCTGTTGAGTTTGTAAGCTTGTCATTTAGGGCAGAGCACGACTGAAGAACTGGACGGAAGAAATCCTGCCTTTACCAACATTCCAGCTTTGAAAGGACAATTTAGATAGGATGACAGCTGAGGATGCTGGATTTCAAGATGCCCTGTCCAGTGATGGTCTAAGTCTGGTTGAGAGCGATGAACTGCAGCCTTCCTCTGGATCCCACGAGCGGGTTCAAAAATGTTCCAAGACTCCAAGATTATATACCCTCCAGTTCAGGCAGGAATGTTCAGTGCTCCCCTCAGGGCGGGGAGTTTCACAAAGGGTGTGAGGACAAAAGCATCCTCCTATCTCACAGGCCTCTTAACACCAAGTTTATAGCCTGAGGAGTCAGGCTTTATGGGCAGAGGGTGCAAATAGTCTATTGACAGACCACCACTGGACTGCGATCACCACTTTTGACCAGACTGCAGCAGCTCTCCCACCAACAGGTTCTTCCCCTCTCCCTTTACTTTGGACTCAAACAGGGCCCAAGGAACACCACTTTGTTCAGGCCCCAGGGTACTGGGTTATACATTTGGGTTTTGTGGGTTGAGACCAATTGTTTTTATGATTGTACTTATTGTATTATTTTAATAAATTGTTATTCTGACTTATAATCTCTCCTTTGATTTGAGTTCATTTCCCCTGCTGGTTAACTCTTAAACCAGCACAATTTTGGTGCCCAACGTCAGGCAGAGAGAGAGAAGTCAGAATCACAATTTCATTTTAAGCATTTGTCTATTTGGATATAGAAACTCCCTGATCACCATGTTGTTTGATGCATTCACATGGATGTTGTATTTGAGCCTGTTCATATTTCCACAGATGAGGTATTATTTGCCTATTTTGATACTCTCTTTAAGACCAGGGAGAGGGATCCAAATTGCTTTATTAGTATATTATGTTTATGTCATTCTAACATCAGAAACAATGAGTTTCATTGTAAATGTGTATTCAGTCCTGTTTGCCTGTCCTGGTTTGGGTTGCTACCTCTGGGACCTCATTAAAAATCGTACCCAGCCTTTTGGGGGAACAGGGGGGGATGGTTGTTTCCAACCTCTCACCTCCTTCTTCCCCTTCAGACCTGCTACAAAAGTTTTTGAAAATATTGAGTTCCCTTTTGATGTTAAGGACAGCATAATGTTATTGTTAGTGTTGCTCTGTCTGCTGTGTACTGTGTACACCATGTTTAGTGTCAGAACAGGGCCTTCTAGGGAGGTTGTTTGGACACCTGCCCTGGGAGCAGATAATGCTGAGTGGCACGGGAAGTGGGAGGACATCAGTCAGTATTTGGAGAAGTTTTCTCCTCCAATGATCTGGAAATTCACCCCTGAACAACTGCAGGATCCTGTTAGCATGATAAGACTGGTGAAGGAAAAATGCTCTGGCAGCTCCAGAGATGGCCAGCTCACAGCAACCTACTGGACCCTGGCCACTGCCTACCGGGCACTACTTGACATGGTACAGCACTGTCAGGGGGAGGAGAGAAGGACCAAATCCTCAGGCACCACATCCACCCAAACCACAGCTGAGTCAGAGGGAGAAAGAAATAAACCAACTGGCACCGTGTCCACACAAACCATCGAGGAGCCAGAAGAACAAACAAAACCAATAGCAGTCGCCCCTGTCCAGAAAAGGAAATCAAAGACTAAATCAGTCCGTATAGCAAAAGATGACGAAGAGGTGGGACCTTCACATCCACCGGAGGAGACAGAGCCAGAAATAATCACTCGGTCCCTGTCCCTGGGTGAGCTACGTGAGCTCCGGAGAGAGTTCACACGACAGGCGAACGAGTCCATTCTGACCTGGTTGCTCCTAATCTGGGATGCCGCAGCTAACGATACGATCCTAGATGGGAGTGAAGCCAGAGAGCTGGGATCCCTGTCTTGAGATGTAGTCATTGATCAGGGGATTGGAAGGAGGCAGGAAACTCTCAGCCTCTGGCGGCGACTGTTGTCCAGTGTGAGGGAGAGATACTTTTGCAAGGAGGACCTCCACGTACAGCAAGGACAGTGGAACACGATGGAACAAGGTATCCGGTGCTTAAGGGAGTTAACTGTACTGGAGATAATCTTTTCTAAGGATGAAAGATTCCCTAAGAGTCCAGATGGCGTACAGTGCACCTCCCAAATGTGGTTAAAGTTTGCACGACTCGGGTCAGAAATGTATTCCCGCTACTTAGCAACGCTGCAATGGAGGGAGGGAGAGGACAAGGTGGGAGCATTGGTTAGTAAACTCAGGATTTATGAAGACACTGTCACTGCCCCATTACGAGTCCACGTCTCATCTGTGGAAACCAAACTGGCTGAACACTTCCGAAACCTGGAAGAGAAAATTGAAGAGGGACACCAGAAGCTAAGACAAGAAATTAAGGAAGGGATTTTCCATATCTCGCCAGGAC
>NW_021940027.1:0-1120 GCF_001715985.3 Manacus vitellinus | reverse complement strand
CTTGACTTTTCATACTGGTAATACAGGTTTGGGATTGGGGTGGGCATTAGAGGATGAATAAGAGTCTGGAGTTCTGGGTTTGGGCTTTTTCTGGCTTGGAATTAGAGCAGTGGATTTCTTTTCAGTGGCAGGACAGCAGTTTTGGGTAGTCTTGGTGCTTGAGGTTACAAAGTGCATAAAGGAATGTTTGCACAGTCAGTGTTTCAGCACCCTCAGCATTCCCTGAATCTGGTTTTACCTCATGAAAATCTTTCCTCTCTCTTGGCCATGCCCCTCTTTCCTTCCCCAATTATCTTATCCCTTTTGTCCCAGTTCCTCCCAACCTCCTCAGAACTTTCATCAGGATTGGCTCAGCTGTGTGATGATGCTGTGCAACCTCATGGAGTCCAGGAGCTACTGTGAAACTGCAGAACCTCATGGAATAATGGGGCCATTGTGACATTGGGGAAACCCTTGTAATCAAGAGGCCACTGGGATACTCCAGGTCCCCATGGAACCAAAGGAACCCAGGGACAGTGGGCAACCTCCTGAAATAAAGGGGCCATTGTGACACTGCAGAAACCCATGGAATCAGGAGGCCATTTTGGCACTGCAGGACCTCTTGGAAACAGAGAAACCCCAGGCCATAGTGGAATTTCATGGAATCAAGAGGCCATTGTGACACTGGGGAACCTCATGGAATAAAAGGAATACAGGGACACTGTGGGACTTCATGGAATCAAGGGGCAGTTGTAACACTACAGGGCCTTATGGATCCAAAAGAACACAGGGAAATTGTGGAATCTCATGGAACCAAGGGACAAGCAGGGCCTCATGCAACCAAAGGAACCCTGAGACATTTTGAAAGCTCATGGAACAAAACGTCCATTGTGGCACTGCAGGGCCCCGTGGAAACAAAGCAACACAGGAGCACTGAAATGTGGTGGAATCAAGGGACCATTTTGACATGTGGGACCTCATGGAAGAAAAGGAACCCTGAGACATTTTGGAAGCTCATGGAGCCAAGGGGCCATTCTGACCCTGAGGAACCTCATGGACTCAAGGGGCCACTGTGACACTGCAGGGCCTCATAGAACCAAAGGAACCCTGAGACATCTCAGAGCCTTTGGCTGTGCTGGAC
>NW_021940026.1:0-1110 GCF_001715985.3 Manacus vitellinus | reverse complement strand
GGGGACAGCAGGATGGGGACAGCAGGATGGGGAACAGCAGAGGGACAGGGACAGCAGAACAGGGAAACCAGGATGGGGACAGCAGAGGCACAGGGACAGCAGGACAGGGACAGCAGGATGGGGACAGGGACACCGGGACAAGGACAGCAGAGGGCACAGGGACACCAGGAGATGTCCAGGATGGGGGACAGAGACACTGAAGGACATAGGACATGTCCAGGATGGGCACAAGGACACCAGGAGATGTCCAGGATGGGGGACAAGGACACTGAGACATATCCAGGATGGGGCACAGGGACTCTAAAGGACAAAGGGGGACACCCAGGATGGGTCCCACCACCCTCCAGGACACCCAGGATGGGTCCCAGCCCCCTCCAGGTCACCCAGGATGGGTCCCAACACCCTCCAGGACACCCAGGAGGGGTCCCAACACCCTCCAGGACACCCAGGAGGGGTCCCAGTGCCCTCCAGGACACCCAGAATGGGTCTCAGTGCCCTCCAGGACACCCAGGAGGGGTCCCAACACCCCTCCAGGACACCCAGGATGGGTCCCAGTGTCCTCCAGGACACCCAGAATGGGTCCCAGTGTCCTCCAGGACACCCAGGATGGGTCCCACCACCCTGCAGACACCCAGGATAGGTCCCAGTACCCTCCAGGACACCCAGGAGGGATCCCAACACCCCTCCAGGACACCCAGGATGGGTCCCAGTGCCCTCCAGGACACCCAGGAGGGGTCCCAGAGCCTCACAGGACACCCAGGATGGGTCCCACCACCCTGCAGACACCCAGGATGGGTCCCAGCACCCTCCAGGACACCCAGGAGGGGTCCCAGCACCCTGCAGACACCCAGGATGGGTCCCAGCACCCTCCAGGACACTCAGGAGGGGTCCCAACACCCTCCAGGACACCCAGGAGGGGTCCCAGCACCCTCCAGGTCACCCAGGATGGGTCCCAGTGCCCTCCAGGACACCCAGGATGGGTCCCAGCACCCTCCAGATCACCCAGGATGGGATCCTAACACCCCTCCAGGACATCCAGGACGGGTCCCAGTGCCCTGCAGGACACAGGGGGACACCAGGACAGGTCTCAGTGCCCTGCACCCCTCCAGG
>NW_021940025.1:0-1109 GCF_001715985.3 Manacus vitellinus | reverse complement strand
ATTTTGGGGTGAAAAAGGCAGATTTTGGGGTGTGGGAGGAAATCCTGAGGTAAAAATTGCAGATTTTGAGGTAAAAAATGGAGATTTTTGGGGTGAAAAGGCAGATTTTGGGGTGAAAAGGCGGATTTTGGGGTGTGGGGAAAAATCCTGAGGTAAAAAGTGCAGGTTTTGAGGTAAAAAATGGAGATTTTGGGGTCTGGGGACAGATTTTGGGGTGAAAAGGCGGATTTTGGGGTGTGGAAGGAAATCCTGAGGTAAAAATTGCAGATTTTGAGGTAAAAATGCAGATTTTGGGGTCTGGGGACAGATTTTGGGGTGAAAAATGCACATTTTGGGGTGTGGGAAGAAATTCTAAGGTAAAAATTGCAGATTTTGGGGTGAAAAATGCAGATTTTTGGGGTCTGGGTGCAGATTTTTTGGGGTGAAAAGGCAGATTTTGGGGTGTGGGAGGAAATCCTGAGGTAAAAATTGCAGATTTTGAGGTAAAAATTGCAGATTCTGAGGTAAAATTTGCAGATTTTGAGGTAAAAAAGGCAGATTTTGGGGTGAAAAGGCAGATTTTGAGGTGAAAAAGGGAGATTTTTGGGATCTGGGGACAGATTTTTTGGGGAAAAAAGGCAGATTTGGGGGTGTGGGAGGAAATCCTGAAGTAAAAAGTGCAGGTTTTGAGGTAAAAAATGCAGATTTTGGGGTGAAAAGGCAGATTTTGGGGGGTGGGGGAAAATCCTGAGGTAAAAAGTGCAGGGTTTGAGGTAAAAAATGCAGATTTTGGGGTCTGGGGACAGATTTTGTGGTGAAAATGCAGATTTTGGGGTGAAAAGGCAGATTTTGGGGTGTGGGAGGAAATCCTGAGGTAAAAAGTGCAGGTTTTGAGGTAAAAAATGCAGATTTTGGGGATCTGGGGACAGATTTTGGGGTGAAAAGGCAGATTTAGGGGTGAAAAGGCAGATTTTGGGGTGAAAAGGCAGATTTTGGGGTGTGGGAAGAAATCCTGAGGTAAAAATTGCAGATTTGGGGGTTAAAAATGCAGATTTTGAGGTGAAAAAGGCAGATTTTGGGGTGAAAAAGGCAAATTTTGGGGTGAAAAAGGCAGATTTTGGGGTGTGGGA
>NW_021940024.1:13136-15483 GCF_001715985.3 Manacus vitellinus | reverse complement strand
CAGCTTCCAGCCAAAGCCTGCCTGCCAGGTGTCCAAGGGGTCAGTTCTGCTGCCCCCTCCTTCCTTCCCCCACAATGGAAAACTCCCTCATTTGGGTCCCTGTGCCCCAGACGGCTCCGACCACCACCTCACCCACCAGTCCCACAATCATGGAATGCTTTGCCTTGGGAGGGGCCTTAAAGAGCATCTCAACATCCTCATAGAAAAGAATTCCTTCCTACTGTTTCCTCTAACCCTTCCCTCTATCCATGGGAAGCCACTGCCCCTTGTCCTGTCACTCTAGGCCCTTGTCCAAAGTCTCTCTCCATCTTTCCTGTTGGCTCCCTTCAGGCACTGGAAGGCCACAATCAGGTCAGGACAAAGCCTTCTCTTCTCCAGCCTGAACAATCCCATTTATCTCAGCCTGGAGATATTTCTGAACCTCCCAGAATCCAGGGCCCATTGGGACCCTGCAGAACCTCCTGCATTCCAGTGTTCCTTGTGAAACTGCAGGCTCTGCTGGAACCCAAGGATTCCTGGAACACTGCAGAGCTCACAGAACCAAGGGGCCACTGTCCCACTGCAGTTCCTTCTGAAACACAAGGGACCCTGGGACAGTGGGAAATGTCCGAGAATCCAAAGGGCATTTTGGGACTGCAGGGCCTCATGGAACTAAAGGAACCTTTGGAGACTGTGGAAGCTCATGGAATCCAGGGGGCATTGTGACATGTGGGGCCTCCTGGAAGCAAAGGAACCCTGAGAATTTATGTGGCAACAAGTTAAGGCAGCAACAGCTGCATTCAGTTAATTCGGATCCAAAAGGAGTGTTTTGGCCCTGACTGGTGTTTTCCATCCAGAGAGTGCTGTTTGCCAAAGTGGAAACCACTTGGAACGCTCTGCATGGCAGCCTGTGTTTTTCTCTGGTGGCTGAACACAGCCAGCACATGAGGGGAGGGGAATGTGTGGGATCAGGGCACTGCTTTGGGGCCATGCTGGGAATTCCAGTGGACTAAAAGACAAAGCCCAGGCGCTGTTTCCAAAGGAACCCCAATGAAAGGGGGACGCCGGAAAGATGGGTGGACAAGTCCCAAAATGGAACTCTGTGTGTGCAGCCTCATTTTATCCTTCAGTGCCTACAGGAGAGAGGGTAAACAGTGGGGGTTGGGACCCCAAAACTGTTCAGGGGGGAAATGGGGGATTGAGGGGACAATGGGAATATGGAAGGAACAGGGAGAAGGGTGGAAAAGGGGGGGTGGTCTGGTGGGTCGGATGGTCTAATGGGGATCTTTGGGCACAGAGGGGTTGGGAAAGGGGGGTGGCCCCCCTGTGCTCCCAACTTCCTGTGGGGTGCTGGATCCAATCTCAGCCTTGGATTATGCCAACAGTTTCAGTTTAAAGGAATTACAGAGGTGTGAGTGAATCAATTTTGTACTCCAGGTTAAAGGATGGTAAATCAGATCTATTGATAGAAATGAATTTATTTAGAGTTACAAATGATCACACAAAACATCTTCATCAGAATTATTTACTGCACAACAGAAACACTAAAACTACAAGGAGTACAGGACAAGATAGGATAGTGCTCTACACTAAAGCAATTGTTGAAGCAATTCTACTCAAGCTGGCACAAAAGCAATGATTATTAATTAGAGATGGATGGAACTCCCCCAGACCAACACTGGTGGGGAGATCTCTGCTCTCAGACTCAAGGAGTGACCTTAGTGGGTCCCCAGCCAAGGCAGGAATCTCCACACATCCCCAGGAAGGGTTCTGTTGGAAGAACCTGCCCCTGGGAAAGGGGACTGGCCCTTTCTGGTCAAAAGGGATGGACTGACAGTCACTGGACTCCAGGGGTTGCCTCAACCATCAGGGGGTTCATTTGGGGTGGAAGCAGCGGCCAAAGCTCTTCCCGCAGTTGGGGCACTGGTGGGGCTTCCTTTACTCGTGGGTCCATTGGTGTGAGGTCAAGTGTCCACTCTGGGTGAAGCTCTTCCCACACTCCCCACACTTGTAGGGCCTCTCTCCTGTGTGGATGCGCCGGTGCCTGATGAGGGTGGAGTTCCGGTTGAAGCCCTTCCCGCAGTCGGTGCAGCGGAAGGGCCTCTCATCCGTGTGTGTCCGCTCATGCCTGAGGAGAGTTGAGCTGTGCTGAAACCTCTTCCCACATTCCAAGCACTTGTAGGGCCGTTCCCCAGTGTGGATGCGCTGGTGGGTGTGGAGGGTGGAGCTGTCCCTGAAGCTCTTCCCACATTCCCTACACGTGTAGGGCTGTTCCCCTGTGTGGATCTGCTGGTGTCGGATCAGGTGGGAACTGTTCCTGAAACTCTTCCCACATTCCAAGCACCTGAAGGGCTTCTTTCTAGTGGGA
>NW_021940024.1:8142-9496 GCF_001715985.3 Manacus vitellinus | reverse complement strand
CTACAAAAGCTCTCAGAGGGGTTGGGGGCTCTGGGCGGGGCTGCGCTCTCGCCTCAAGCCAGGATATCCCAGGGCAGGGGAACAGCAATTCCTGTCAGCTCCCAGCAAAGATTATTGGGGTTTGCACCGGGGAAATATTGATGCTCCAGCTTCTTCTTCTCTTTTTAGAACTTTGAGCTTGCAGTCGGGTAGAAGGGCTGGTGGGGGAGTGGGAAGAGACCCACTGAGGGGCACATTTCATCCCTCAGTTAGATGGAGCTAAACCCCTGATCTTGCTTAGGAAGAGCTGCTGATGCTCAGTTGTCTTCTTTCCCTTCTGCTTCAGTGGGATATTACATTTCCCTGCAGTATTGCTGATAGAATGGTATGTCAGCTGGAATGGTTTGGTTCTTACAGAAAGCATGAACGCATTTTAAGGAAGGTATTTTTACATAGAGGAGGCCTCCAAAAAAAACCCCAAAGGTAATATAAGTGCATAATAAAGTGAACTTTGGAGTTTTCTTTTTAATTCTTGGGTAGAAAAGCCATCCCAGTTAGGGACAGCAATTTATTGCATTGCTGAAAAAAAAACAAACTAAAAAAAGGAATCTGAATTTGTTCCTATTCAGATTTGCTTTTGATCATAAGAATCCTTCTAGTGAAAAGGGCTAATTTACTCTTTCTAGAGGAATGTTTTAAGTGTGATTATCACAATATCACAGCTGCTGAAAAGGTCTAAAATAGGACATTGACCTTGAACCTGTTCCTGCGTTTAGGATGTGGTGCTTAACATTCAAGAAACAATAGAACTGCAGCTAATTTATTAAGGTATCATTTCAAAATGTTCACTCTTGCTCTGTAAAGACATGCCACAAGGATTGTAAAAAGCTTGCAGTATCCCATGAAGTACATGTGGTATTTTATCAGTGTAAATATAAGATTATACTATATATATTTTTTATATATATTATATATATATATACTTATATTATATATAAGATTTTCAAGATTTCTGCTGGCAGTACTTTATAACTAAAGTAAGTTTTCCCTTTGGTGCTGCACTAGTTTATGATTTAATTGTTACTGACATTCCACCAGTCACATTATTAGCTTCACCAAATGATAGGGAAATAATCCTGTATTAATTAAAGAGAGCAACTGAATTCCCTCAGTCACCTTATCCTTGGCTGTCTGAGACAGAGATGCACTTCAGCTTCCGTAAAGAAACTTCCACTAAAAAAGAGCTTGGGATAATAGTGAGAGATCCATCTTGAAGGGTGTGCCTGATTCCCACATTGTAAAACCTCATGGATACTCTCAGGTTCCCATTATTAAAAGACGCTGCTGCCTAAATTCAGCTGCAAAGGAGACCATG
>NW_021940024.1:0-1777 GCF_001715985.3 Manacus vitellinus | reverse complement strand
CCTGCTTTCCCACCCCCTCCCAGCAGCATTTCTAGACCCTCCCTGATGTCTCTGCACCAGCTCTGGCTGTTCCCTGGAACACAAAGCCATGGGCTGATCCTGACTCCCTCTGGGTGACCTCTTGCAGCACAAGGGTCCCCGTTGAGTGACATTTCTTTTTCCTCACCCTCAGCTTGAACCTTCAATGCTACTCTTTGTGGAGATTTCATTCTATTTCTAATATGGAGAAAAGCTCCATCCTGGCAGGTCTCCTCTAGACCTTTTCCAGTTCTTCCTCATTCCTCCAGAATGGGGAACCTCACAGACAGACAGACCAGTCCAGATGTGGTGACCCCAGGGCTGAGTCCAGGGGGGTGACAACTCCCTTGTCTGGGTGCCCACACTCCCCCTAAGACAGCCCCATGTGCAGTTGGCCTTAAATCAAGGGGCCATTCTGATTCTCTGTAATGTCATGGAATCAAGTGGCCCTGTGACACTGCAGGGCCTCATGGAACCAAAGGAATGCAGGGACACTGTGGAATCTCATGGAACCAAGGGACCACTGTGACATGTAGGGTCTCTTTGGAACAAAAGGAACTCTGAGACATCTCAGACCCTCCTGGAACCAAGGGCCCACTGTGCCTCCCCAGAACTCCATGGAATCAAGCAGAGCCGCTGCCTCCCCCCCGCCGCCGCACGGACCGGAGTCGCCGGCTCTGCCCCGCTTGGACACCTCTGGAGTCAGCGTGTTCTTGGGCAGCACAACTGATCTCAGACCAGAGAGTTTCCCACATTTTGCTTTGCCCCCTCTTTCCCATGATTTTGTTTTTTGTTCTTTGTTCATTCAGAGGGAAAAGGGGAAAAGGAGGCATGTATTGATACCTATTCTCACCTGTTTACAAAAGGGAGTTGGGACAGGGGGACAGAGAGGAGGCAATTTCCCTCTCTGTTGTAGCTTTGAACTGTTCTGTTGGTATTGCTGGTTTTGCTGTTATATTTCTTGTCAGCCAACTGTTATTTTTTTCACTTATACCTCCTTGTGTTTTGTCTCCCTCTAGTGGTGGGGAATAAAAGGGGAGTGAATTCATTTTATTGGAGTTCCCGTCCCAATATGTGTCTTTAAACCAGGACAGGTTGCTCAAGGGCTCCCTGAAATTTGGCATCATCCACAAAGGACTTGAAAACACATTTTATCCCATTGTACAGAGAGATAATAAAGATGTTCTACAGTTGGGTTCAAGGACTGGTCATTGAGGGATTTCACCAGGAAGTTGCTGCCAAGAGGAATTTGTACCATGGATTTTATTTGACACTCTTCATTCAGCAACTTCCCACCCACCACATCTTCCACTGCTTCAGTCCAGCTCTCACCAGTCTGGTCATAAGGAGACCACAGGAGACCATGTCAAGGGCCTTGATGAAGTCTGGGCACACAACATCCCCTTCTTTTCCCTCCCACAGGGGTTCTGCAATCCCTACCTTGTCCTTCCCATGCCTGGCAATGGCTGCAGGAGGACTTGCCCTATCCCCTTCCCTGCTGAGCCTGAGTAGTCTGGAAGTCTCCCAACCCTCCTTGCTGCCCTGTTTGCAGACTGGTTCCATGTCTGCCTTTGCCAAGGCCCCAGGAAGCTCTGGGATGGCTCTGGCCTTTCCAAGGGTTTGGGAGAGGTCTCCCAGTGACACTGCCCAGCCTTCTCAATATCCCTGACACCAAAACCTTTTCCATATCCCACACTTCCAGAGGAGTGCCCAGGACACAACACAGGTTGTCCTGGTGGTTCTGGAGAATGAGAAGGGA
>NW_021940023.1:0-1108 GCF_001715985.3 Manacus vitellinus | reverse complement strand
CAATCACGGCAAGCCCCGCCCCCGCCGCCGATGACGTCATCAGGAGCACGTGGGTGCCCAGCAGGACCCGCTGGGGGAGGGGGAGGGAACAAAAGTCACCCAAAACGGCCCAAAATTGGGCCAAAATTGGCCCAAAATTGAGCAGAAATTGAGCAAAAATCGAGGTAAAAATGAATTAAAATTGACCCAAAATTGACCCAAAATTGACCCAAAATTGAGTCAAAAAAGGAGCAAAAAGTGAGTCAAAAATGATACAAAATTGAGCAAAAATTGAGGTAAAAATGAGTCAAAAATGGGGCAAAATTGAGGTAAAAAAGACCCAAAATTGACCCAAAATTGAGTCAAAAAAGGAGCAAAAAGTGAGTCAAAAATGATACAAAATTGAGCAAAATTGAGCTAAAAATGAGGTAAAATTGGGGCAAAATTGACCCAAAATTGAGTCAAAAATGGAGCCAAAAATTAGTAAAAAATGATACAAAATTGATCAAAAATTGAGGTAAAAATGAGGCAAAATTGACCCAAAATTGAGCAAAATTGGAGCCAAAATTGAGTCAAAAATGATAGAAAATTGAGGTAAAATTGAGGTAAAAATGAGGCAAAATTGACCCAAAATTGAGTCAAAAATGGAGCCAAAATAAAGTCAAAAATTGAGGTAAAAATGAGTCAAAATTGACCCAAAATTGAGTCAAAAATGATCCAAAATTGAGTCAAAATTGAGCTAAAAATGAGTCAAAATTGGAGCCAAAAATGAGTCAAAAATGATCCAAAATTAAGTCAAAAATTGAGGTAAAAATGAGTCAAAATTGACCCAAAATTGAGTCAAAAATGATCCAAAATTGAGTCAAAATTGAGCTAAAAATGAGGAAAAATTGAGCCAAAATTGAGTCAAAAATGATACAAAATTGAGTCAAAATTGAGTCAAAAATGAGGCAAAATTGAGGCAAAATTGAGTCAAAAATGATACAAAATTGAGGCAAAATTGAGTCAAAAATGAGGCAAAATTGAGGCAAAATTGAGTCAAAAAAGGATCCAAAATTAAGTCAAAAATTGAGGTAAAAATGAGGAAAAATTGAGCCAAAATTGAGTCAAAAATGATACAAAATTGAGT
>NW_021940022.1:0-1074 GCF_001715985.3 Manacus vitellinus | reverse complement strand
TAATTTTGGTGTGAAAATCTCCTGCTTTGGGCAATAAATTCTGGCTCCTCCTCCAGCATCCAGCAGTTCCTCCCTGGGAACCAGGAATGGGAATGGGGACAGGGGGAATGGGAATTGGGACACCTGGAATGGGAATGGGAACACTGGAATGGGAATGGGAACATTGGGAATAGACTGGGAACAAGAGGAATGGGAATGGAGACATCAGGACCTGGCAATGGGGGCACCTGAATTGGGAATGGGGACAACGGGGAGAGGGATGGAGACACTGGGAGCAGGTTAGGGACACCAGGAATGGGAATGGGGAAACCAGGAATGGGAATTGAGACATCAGTACCTGGCAATGGGGGCACCTGAATTGGGAATGGGGACACCGGGGAGAGGGATGGAGACACTGGGAGCAGGTTAGGGACACCAGGAATGGGAATGGGGAAACCAGGAATGGGAATGGGGACACCTGGAATTGGAATGAAGACAGCAGGAACTGGAATGGGAAGACCTGGAATGGGAATGGGAATTCGTGGAATGGGAATGGGAACACCTGGAATGGGAACGGGAACATTGGGAGCAGATTGAGGACAACAGGAATTGGAATGGGGACACCAGGAATGGGAATGGGAACACCTGGAATGGGAATAGGGAAAACAGAGTTGTGATGGGAACACCTGGAATGGGAATGGGGACAATAGGAATGGGAATGGAGACACCTGGAATGGGAACACCAAGAAGTGGGAATGGGGAAAACAGAAGTGGGATGGGAACACCAGGAATGGGAGGAGGGACAATAGGAATGGGAATGGGGACACCTAAAATGGGATGGAACACCTGGAAAGGGAATTGGAACACCTGGAATGGGAATGGGAACTCCTGGAATGGGAACTCCTGGAATGGGAATGGGGACACCTGGAATGGGATGGGAACAACTAGAATGGGATGGGAACACCTGGAACAGGAATGCAAACCCGTGGAATGGGAATGGGAACACCCCGGCCCGGGCTGTGTCCCTGGTGAAACAGGAGGCCAGGCCCAAAAGAGTTCACGAAGAAATTTGGGCCTGCTAACAAGCTCCCAACA
>NW_021940021.1:0-1161 GCF_001715985.3 Manacus vitellinus | reverse complement strand
CTTCACTTATGAATGCACAAACTTTAACTTTTGCTGTAGTAAAGTGCCTGATCTCAAGGTAGAAGTCATTTTCCATCTTATTCTGTCTCTCCTGTCTGGCTGGGAAGGGCAGCGATAGAGTGGATTGGTGGGCACCTGGCATCCAGGCAAGGTCGACCCACTACAGCATTGTAGGGTCTCCTGGAACCAAGGACTGTTGGGACACTGGGGGAACTCACAGAATCAAGCGGCCGTTGTGACACTGTCCTGCATCATGGAAGCAAATGTTCCCTGGGAAACTACAGAAAAGCAGGGAATTACGGGACGTCATTGGGATGTGCAGGACCTCATGGAATTAAACAAACCCTGGGATATCTTTGGAACCTCAGAAATCAAAGGTGTAAAACAAAAGAATTAAACCCATTGGCCAGAAACCATTGGATGGAATATTTCTTTAAGATGCCAGTTGGGGATTCGTGGGGGTACTCTGCCATGCATGAATCAAAGAATCAGTATAAATTTTGGACTATAAATACAGTGATACTTGAAAGACCCTTCCCTTCACAAGCAGTCCAGAGTTATGTGATGATTTTTGCGGTCAAATAGGATCTGGGATTTTATTCGTGGAGCAAGACTGCCATCTAGCGTCCATTTCTTCCGGAAAGGGCAGTCATTTTCGCAGAGTGGTCTTCTCACTTCGCAGGCCTCTTAGCATCTCTGATTGATCTATCCGACTTCTAATCCTTAAAATAAATGTTCTAGGACCAGCTAAGACATGTGTCTTATGACTTCTCATTTGCTTAAACAATGTTTAATTGACTTTCTTCTTAAAGAGAACAATCTCTCTCTCCTAAAATTAATTGTAATCATAAAAGAAAAGACCACTACCACGCCTAGTAAGCAAATCCCTTTGTCCATTAGGATTTTTTGTCTAAGAAAAACGTCTTATTTCCTAAGTCATTTAGAAAGGAGATCCTCTCATTTCTGTGCCATTGTGACAATATGGGGCCCCAGGTAACACCTGGAACACTGAACACTGCAGATTCCTATGGAATCAAGGGACTATTTTGACATTCCAGGGTCTCATGGAAGAGGGAGGCCCCGCAGAGAGATTCCAAATCAGAGGTTTGGGCAATCGTCAACCAGAGGAAGTTCAACAAGGGGATGTGCCGGATTCTGTCA
>NW_021940020.1:0-1169 GCF_001715985.3 Manacus vitellinus | reverse complement strand
CATTGACCCAATGATGACCCTACAAGGACCCTACAATGACCCAAGGATGACCCCACAATGACCCTACAATGACCCAATGATGACCCTACAATGACCCAATGATGACCCTACAATGACCCAACATTGACTCAACATTGACCCAATGATGACCCTACAAGGACTCTACAACGACCCTACAATGACCCTACAATGACCCAGTGATGACCCTACAATGACCCTACAATGACCCTACAATGACCCAGTGATGACCCTACAATGACCGTACGCTGACCCAATGATGACCCTACAATGACCCTACAATGACCCAACATTGACTCAACATTGACCCAACGATGACCCTACAAGGACCCTACAAGGACCCTACAATGACCCTACAATGACCCTACGCTGACCCAACATTGACCCAATGATGACCCTACAATGACCAACAATGACCCTACAATGACCCAATGATGACCCTACAACGACCCTATAATGACCCTACAATGACCCAACGATGACCCTACAATGACCCAAGGATGACCCAACAACGACCCAACGATGACCCAACAATGACCCAATGATGACCCTACAATGACCCTGCGTTGACCCAACGATGACCCTACAATGACCCTACAATGACCCAATGATGACCCTACAATGACCCTACAATGACCCAATGATGACCCTACAATGACCCTACAATGACCCAACATTGACTCAACATTGACCCAACGATGACCCTACAAGGACCCTACAACGACCCTACAATGACCCTACAATGACCCAAGGATGACCCAACAACGACCCAATGATGACCCAACAATGACCCAATGATGACCCTACAACAGCCCTATAATGACCCTACAATGACCCAACGCTGACCCTACAATGACCCAACCTTGACCCAACCTTGACCCAACGCTGACCCTACAATGACCCAACATTGACCCTACAATGACCAACAATGACCCAACGCTGACCCTACAATGACCCAACGATGACCCAAAGGGTCCCCAAGGGGTTCCCCGATGTCCAGGGGCGGTTCTGGAAGACCTTTGGCCGCTCGAACGCTGCCGGGAGTGGGCGGTTCTGTCCCTGCCCATCCTTGGGCAAAGGTCTTTTCTGGGCACTTCTTCCCGAGGCTCCGGCAGATCCGGGCGCTCTCCGGCTCTGGAACGTTGACGGGG
>NW_021940019.1:0-1068 GCF_001715985.3 Manacus vitellinus | reverse complement strand
ATGAGGTCTGTGAGGCCTATGGGACCTATAAGGCCTGTGAGGCCTATGGGGCCTGTGGGGCACATGAGGGTTATGGGACCATATGAGGCCTATGGGGCCTATGGGGCCCATATGAGGCCTATGGGGCCTGTAGGGTCTATGGGGCCTGTGGGGCCTGTGAGGCCATATGGGGCCTGTGGGGCCTATGGGGCCTGTGAGGCCTATGGGGCCTGTGAGACCTATAGGGTTTATGGGGGCCTGTGGGGCACATGAGGCCTGTGAGGCCTATGTGGCCTGTGGGGCACATGAGGCCTATGAGGCTTATGAGGCCTATGGGGTCTGTGGGGCATATAAGGCCTGTGGGGCCCATGAGGCCTGTGAGGCCTATGGGGCCATATGAGGCCTATAGGGCCTATGGGGCACATGAGGCCTGTGAGGCCTATGGGGCCATATGGGGCCTGTGAGGCCTATGGGGCCCATATGAGGACTATGAGACCTGTAGGGCACATGAGGCCTGTGAGGCCTATGGGGCCTATGGGGCCTATATGAGGCCTATGGGGCCTGTGGGGCCTATAAGGCCTGTGGGGCCTGTGGGGCCATATGAGGCCTATAAGGCCTGTGAGGCCTATGGGACCATATGAGGCCTATGGGGCCTGTGGGGCACATGAGGCCTATGGGGCCTGTGGGGCCTGTGAGGCCTCTGAGGCCTGTGGGGTTTTTTTCCAAGTTTCCCGGTGATTTTAACCCCTCCAAGATTTTTTCCCCGCGCGAATCCCACCCTGGTTCAGACTCCCCCAAATCCCAGACCGGTCCGGAAATCCGGGAACCCACCCGAAATCCGGGAATATCCCAATATTCCTAAAAAAAGGGTTTAAATCCCAGTTTATTCCCAAAAAAAGGGTTTAAAATCCCAGTTTATTCCCAAAAAAAGGGTTAAAATCCCAGTTTATTCCCAAAAAAGGGTTTAAAATCCTGGTTTATTCCCCAAAAAAAAGGGTTTATTCCCCAAAAAAAGGGTTTAAATCCCAAAAAAAGGGTTTAAAATCCCAATTTATTCCCCCAAAAAAGGGTTTAAATCCCAAAAAAAGG
>NW_021940018.1:0-1170 GCF_001715985.3 Manacus vitellinus | reverse complement strand
GGGTTCTCAGGAGGGATAACTGGGGTTCTCAGGAGGGATAAGCAGGGTTCTCAGGAGGGATAACTGGGGTTCTCAGGAGGGATAATTGGGATTCTCAGGAGGGATAAGTGGGGTTCTCAGGAGGGATAATTGGGGTTCTCAGGAGGAATAACTGGGGTTCTCAGGAGGGATAACTGGGGTTCTCAGGAGGGATAACTGGGGTTCTCAGGAGGGATAACTGGGATTTGGCAGCCCTGGCTCACCCGAGTTCGGCGTCGAGGGGGAGTTGCCCTGGTTGCCCTGGGCCACCACGTTGGTCGCGTCCACGGCGGTTTTGGCAGCGTAAATATTGGCTTCTTCCTGGAACTTCCCCATGTTCTTCTTGTAGCGGATTCTTTTGTTCCCAAACCAGTTGGAAACCTGGCGGAGACACAGCCCGGGCTGAGCACTGGGGCAAAACAGTCCCTTTTCCACAACATTTGGGATTTTCCAGCCAAGGGGGGTTTGAAACAAGGCTTCGAGCAAGAAATAGCCAAGATTAAACCCTGTTTAAACCGGAGCCTGTCTCAGTTTAAGGGCCAATAACTAAAACCTGCTGCTAAAAAATGATAAAAAATGATCAAATTACTGTCTGAGGGGGAAAAAAGGTGCCTTGCACTCGGGGAAAGCTGCTCCCACCTGGGACACGGTGATGCCCCCTTTCTTGGCGAGCTCCTCTTTGGCCTCTTCACTGGGGTAGGGGTTGCTCAGGTGTGAGTAAAAATACTCATTCAGCACTTCCGTGGCCTGTTTGCTGAAATTGCGCCGTTTACGCCTAAAAAACCACAGAACAAAGGAGTCATTTCTGTTGAATGGGGTTTTAAGGGACCTGCTGGGGCGTCTGGAGGCCTTTCTTCCCTCTGAAACACCTTTGGTCGGGAGGAGAACGGGGGGATCGAGGGGATGAAGGTTTTGTTAATTGAACTAAAATTAAATTTATTCACGCCAAAATACCATCTCTGCCCACAGGGCCCGGGACTGTGGCCCTGCCCCAGCAGTTACACTGTGGAATAAGTCCATTTGTATCTCACATTCCCACTCTCTCCCACAGGGCCCGGGCCGTACCCCAGCAGTTACACTGTGGAATGAGTCCATTTCTATCTCACATTCCCACTCTCTCCCACAGGGCCTGGCCGTACCCCAGCAGTTACA
>NW_021940017.1:19274-20923 GCF_001715985.3 Manacus vitellinus | reverse complement strand
CAAAGGTACCCGCCCAGAAAGCTCTCGCTGTCCGGGTAGTGCCGAGAGCGGCTCACGAACCGCGCGCGGACACGGTCACACATTCAAGTGAATTCACACGGAATTAAAACCCCCTCAACCGCCCCCATCGGCACCGCACTTCACCGCAGACGCGTATCGGACCAGAAACCACCTGAAAAAATCAAACCGATTCCTCAAACGACGGGCGCATCTTGCGCACAACTCCTGTTACAAGGAGCGATTTAACAAACGCGGAGCGGCGCTGCCACCTCGGGAGCACAAGAGGGAATTGCACGGGAAAAACGTTCTCGGGCACCACCGCCTCCCGACGCCTAAAAGTCGTCTAATGTGGTTTTGCACTTTTTTGGAGTGTCTTTTAGTTGTTAAGAAAGACGATCGGACTGCGTTATGAGTTCGAGGCTTTATTCTTCGTCCTCGTCGTCCCCGGACAAACGGCGGAAAAAAGGCCTCCAATGTTGACATGAACGTACTTTTGTCACACTTAGATCATTGATTTCTAAGGTACAGAAAAGAAGGCACGCAGGGATCTACTTTTTATACTGCTACACACATTTTTTAAGTTTACACACTTCTTTCAAACCTTTTAATAACACACTGGTATTGCTAAATATATACCGGTATATATTCTGTAACTGGTGTTCACTTAAAACAGTTTTCTCTGTCTTATTTTTATCTTTAAGTGCAGGTACTCAAACGGGTATTCCTCTGCAGGAATTAGCAGCTTCTTTTCTCTCCTTCCCGGGCTGCCCAAGGTCTTTTCGTGGATTCCTGCGTTATCTCAGAGGCCCCGGGCTGAGCCGCTGTCTCGGGGCCTCTGGCTGGGACACCCGTTTGGTTCCCTACAGCCACCTCCCGACAAAACGTGAGAACTGCGACAGAAAAAAATCCACCGCGTCTCCACCTCCCGAAAGGGAATCGTGACCGCCATGGGAAAATTACAGAAACGCTGCCGGCCTCGTGGGCAGCGGCAGAATTACGGTAAAAAAAATTGTTTTCCGTTAAAAAAAATTATGGCCTAAAGCGCTCAAATCACAACCCAACTCCACCCAGAACCACGTCAAAAAAAGAACCTGTCAAAAAACCCCACTGCACCCAACGCCATCCAAAATCTTAAATGGCAAAACCTGAGCAAAGCACACTCTGACCCTAATTCAGCCCGTCCCTAAAGACCCTTCCCGGCCCCTCGACCCCTCTCACCCAGATCCCAAAGCACCAGAACACTCGAATTGTCATGAGGAGAACAACCGCTCACAGTTACCAGTCACAACACCCTGGGATGCTGAGAAATAGGGTTAATGCTTAGGGTTAGGGGTTAGGATTAGGGGAACCCCAAAATCCACCCCGGCACCCCAAAAATCCACCTCGCGACCCCCAAAATTCCCCAAAACAGCCCCAAAATCCACCCCAAACCGCCTCAAAACCTACTTCAGGAGCCCCAAAATCCACCCCAAAATCCCCCAAAATCCACCCCGGGACCACCAAAATCCACCTCTGGACCACCCAAATCCTCCAAAGTCTAACCCGGGACCTCCAAAATCCACCCCGGAAGCCCCCAAAACCCCCAAAATCGCCCCAAAATCCACCCAGGACCCCCAAAATCCACACCGGGACCCCCAAAATAAACCCCA
>NW_021940017.1:0-7658 GCF_001715985.3 Manacus vitellinus | reverse complement strand
CCCTGCGTGGGGAGTGCGAGAACCTGGCCATGGACAAATGCCAGCTGCAAGAAGAGCTGGCAAAACTCCACCATCACTTGGAGACCAATGTGGTGGATCGCAGCCAACTAGAACAACGTAAAAGAGAGGTGGAAGAACAAGCAGACCAGGAAATTAGGCAAAAACTCCAAGAAGTCAATGAGTTTTTGCAAGTAAGTGAATTTCTCCCCAGTGTCCACAGGCACTACGTAAACTTCTCTTGTGACCATGGTTTTTGGTCTTTTTCTTTTGCTCCTGTGTTCTGTGGGTTAGCTTCTGTCTTTGCTGAAGGCAGTGGCAGAAGGCAATCTGGTTGGGCAGGAGTGCTGTCATAGGTGTGGAATGTGCCGGCAGGTCCAAGAATCCAAAGCCTGCCCAAGGCAGATTCCCACTTTGCAGTGCTTGGGGGGATCTCTGTGCGCTGCTCTGCTTCTCACTGCTCATCCTTGGATGGGTTTGGCAACTTCCATCTGGCATGACCAGACCTACAGGTGCTGCTTTGTCCTTGCAGGAGGGGAAGGTGCTCAGAAAAGGAGTCCCTTAAATGACAGGGGTGGGGCTGAGGGGGTGGAGGTGGGGGATGCTCTTCTTGTCTTTGAAGAACCATTTTCCATGTGCCCTGTCCTACAGACACAGGGTCTCTTCATTAGTAGCTTTGAAGAAGAGTGCTAATTTGGGCTTCTTTGCCAATGCAAAGAATTCTTTGCCCTGGTAGCTCCTGGGTTCTGCCTTGATTGCTGCTGGGAGTGAGGAGGCACAGCCACCTCTCTGAGTAAGGCTGGGCCCTTGGAACTGGGTCTGTGCAATTTTGTGCTGGGCAGAGCTCTCTTTTTCTTGTGGTGGTTGAAGGTGCACTGTCTCTTCCAGGCACAGGCAGCCTACCAGGACACGTTAGAAGAAATCAGAAGCAGTCATTTGGACTCACTGAAAAAGCAGATGGAAGACAGAATTAGAGATCTGGAACGTGCACTGGGAAGGAGAAAAAGCAACCAAGCAGAAAGACCTTTTCCAAAAGAATCCACCCAGGCAGAAGTGGACAAGTACAAAGAACTGTATCTGGTGGAAGCCAAAACCAGAAAAAGCCTAGCCAAGAAACTGGAAAGGTAAGTCCATGCTTTTTAGGACTGGGAATAACAAACTCCTTTTTCCTCGTGCATTTTCCTTCTAAAATCCCTTTTCTACATCTGGCCAGCGTCATGTGGGAAAGCAGAATGTGGCATATTTGTGGGGAAAGTTCCTTAAGACTCTTCCCTTCCTCAGACCTGTCTTCCTTTCTCCTTAGAGTTCCAGCAGTAACCCCACAGCACCACCACTATGGCATTACTGGTGTCTTCTCAAGTTGAGGTTATTTTAGCAGGCAGTCTTTTTGCCAATCTCTCATCTCCTCATCCCGTGGGTGAGAGAAAAGATGAATCTTGTGCCCTTTGCTGTTTGAATAAGGAGAGGCCTCTTGGAGAACAGAATCCAACAGAGGCCTCTTGGATTCTGTGAATCAAAACTAAGAAAGCTCTTTCTTGGCTTCCGTTTTGGCAGCGGGTCTGAGGGTTGAGCTTTCCTTGAGAAGGCCAGGCTAGC
Source organism: Manacus vitellinus (assembly GCF_001715985.3). Classification (NCBI taxonomy): domain Eukaryota; kingdom Metazoa; phylum Chordata; class Aves; order Passeriformes; family Pipridae; genus Manacus; species Manacus vitellinus. Next base: position 6,065 of record NW_021940017.1, on the reverse strand, counting down.
CCAGAGATCTTATGGAGGTGCCACTTGCTGCTCCTTGCACTTGGTGTGATTTCTTAGAAACAGGCCCTCTGAACAAGCTCAGATCAAAGGATGTGCTGGTTTTGGACACTCTTCATGCCCTTGGCTTTTAGAAGTCAAGTAGTAGTCAAGGCCGTGGAGGGTAAATTTGCGAAAGCCTTCCTGCCAAAGATGACTCTCTGTGTGCTTGTGAATGTTTCAGAGCTACTGAGAGACTTGTAGAGGCCAACACCAAGCTCCTTTGGGAGCACCACAGAAGCAGATCTGCAGTCCCAAGCAGTGCCATCAGTGGACATCTGGCTTCAAGTCCACTTCTGGATTCAACTGGCCTGGGACATCTTGGCATCAGTTTGGGACTGAGCAGAAGCCTGGGTCTCAGAGCAGCACCCAGATATCTGTGGTAAAGCTCAAGACTTCCGCTCATCGGGTTTGTATGAATTTTCCAGAGTGGTCAAAGGCCAAAAAATATGGAAATGGAAGCAATGAGCTGTGGAACTCCATTCTTTGACAAGAGAAACTGTGCAGGTGCAGGAACCTCCCATCTAAGTTCTACACTAAATTGACATGTATGGTATGTGTGACTTATTTCAAATGGCTAATGTCCCCAGGAATGCCAAATGCCACCAGACATCTGTGAGACACCTTTTTCTTCATCATTGATCCTCATTCTAGCAGTTTCTTCACTGGACCTTGCTTTAATATGTTACAATGGATAGGAAGCATTTGCTCCTGTAGTTCCTGCTACATCTTTCTCCGTGAAACAGCAGAGCTACCACTCCTTGGGAAGTTTTCATGGCCTTCTAATTTTGCAGCAATGCATCAAGCTCTGCAATACCACTGGTCCAAGTATGCCCTGTAGTCAGCAGTCAGTGTGATAGCACACCCCTCCCAGAATGCAGAGCATGATACCAGGAGACGTGGAAACCACATGCCAGTAGTTGTAATCAGTGGAATAACCACGTAGCATGGGATTGAGGTATGGCCAAGCTTCTCTGTTGAGTCAGTGTGTTTAGTTGTTCGATGAATGCGAGAAGCATTTGTTCACTTTTAAGTCCATCTCAGTTCACTGGTCCCCCCACCTCCATTGGAAAGAACAAGGTGTCTACACACAGCACCTGGTTGAAGACAAAAACGCCAAAAAGACAAAAAGGGCCCAAGCAGCGCAGGGAATGCAGAGCAGTGGCAGTTCCAGAGAGGAAATTTTCTGTACCGCTGTGAACACATCTTTGAGGGCAGAGGCATGGACAGGCAGTACATAAAGAACTTGTGAGGTAATTAGTGCTCTACAATCTGCAGGGACTATTCTTCAGGCAAGCACTAGAAAGGAAGCAAACTTCAGGGATCCAATGCAAAAGGGAAAAAAGGAGAAGAGCAGGAGGGGTAGGGAGCATGGAACAAGTGAGGGAAAGAAAGGACAGCAAGTTTTAAAAGAAGGAAAATGCAAAGGAGGAAACCATTCCTGTTGGAGGAAAAAAGCTGCCTTAGTTTAAAAGAAAAGGGTTGGTAGCTGTGTCTTTTCTGAAAAAGAACAGGGAAAACAGATAGTGAATGGAAGGACAGTGGGAGTACCCAGTGCTTCCTAAAACTGAATTACAGCAACAATCTTCAGCTAGTCCTTTCCATTGTGATTTTCCAGAAGAAAACTCTGGGCATCTCAAAGTTTTGTCAGGATCAAGACAGATCCCTTCACTGCTTTCCTGGCTTCCCTGAAGGATGTTACAGAAATTAAATATTTCTACAGGTTTTTCATGGCTCTTTGTTTTATCCAGTTGCTAATCTATGCAGATGTGGCATTCAAATGGCTATCCAGGCTGCTTCAATGCTTTGCAACAAATGCTTCCCAGATTTACTTGTGGAAAACAGCTGAGCTGATTGCAAGAAAAGAATACCCTAGATCTGAGAGTGGTGACTTTGTTCTCACTCAGCGTCCTGACTGCAACAGCACCCATCCAGTTTCTTTTCAGGCCACATGTGTCTCACAGCCTTGAGTGGACTCTCAAGGAAGTGGATGCACAACTACATTGGACATTCCCCCCCTCTTCAATGACTGATGTCTGGAGGGGTTTTGTTTCTTAGTTTGGGGACTTGCTTCCATGCAAATATTTCTCCTTCCTATTGCATTCTTGTTGGTAGCACTTAGTCCCCTGAAGTTCTCTCTGACCTTGATGGCAACCTCTGGAGGCTTTTAGTTTGTTGTCAGTAGAGGAGCTGAGGATAGTTCACTCTCACTAGACACAGTTTGTCTTCTCGGGATTTGCTTTCAACTCTACTACCATATCAAGTTCTAAAGTTTTCTTCCTGGAAGGACTGTGAGTAAAACGATGGCTAAATCCACAGAAATCTTACCTCTTAACTCTGTCAATACTATGTCTTAACTGTGTCTTTTCTGTAAAATTCTAGGCATGACAGGAACGGGATGCAAAAATGCCTAGAGACCCTCAACGAGGTCATGTGTCATTATGTTAGGAGGGTTTTTAAGCAAAAAGGTGACTATTTCTAACTCTTGACAGCTCTCCAGCCATTTTTTTTCAAGTTCCTGTGAGAAGTAGGTTTTGGGGGTTTTTCTGCTAGCCTTCCAGTTCAGACTTGAATGTGAAAACTTGCTGCTTCCCAAAACATTGCGTCCAATGCCTGGAAAAAGCCAAGCGCAAAGAAACGCTTGGCTGAAGCTGAAGTTGCCCTTCACCAGAGTTGATCTCAAGCACAAACAGTAAAGCAGCCATAAGATAAGATTTTTAGAAGCTTCAACCATCACTTCCCCTCCCGTGTACACCCATGGCATTCAGCACTAAACCAAACCATCCCCATTCTTTGCTGTTAGTTCTTGATTTTTGCTAGGATTCTGTGATTCATGGCTTGTCTTGGTAGCTTAGGTGGTGCAGTCTTTCTTGGAATAAGCAAGAAGATCAGTGACAAAAGAGAATCTGTCTTTGGGAAAAGATTATTCGGTCCTTTTTTGGCAAATATCAGTTCAGTGCTTGCCATCCGTAGCATAAAACCTGCTGTAGAATTTGAGGCCAGGTGTCCAAAGAGGCCTGTCCAATGTGGTTTCAGAGCCAACAGGGGGACCACAGACATGGGGTTTGTTCTCAGACAACTGCAAGAGAAGTGCAGGGAACAGAACAAAGGTCTCTATGGAACCTTTGTTGAGCTCACCAAGGCTTTCGATCCTGTGAGCAGAAAAGGTCTGTGGCAGATTTTGGAACGTTTAGGTTGTTCCCCCAAGTTCCTTAAAATGATCATCTCGCTCCATGAGGATCAGCACGGCCAAGTCAGATATGGCAATGCACTTTCTGAGCCCTTTCTAATATCCAATGGTGTAAAACAAGGCTGCGTTCTTGCACCAACCCTATTCACAATCTTTTTCAGCAGGATGCTCCAAAGGGCCATGGCAGACCTCGATGAAGAAGGTGGGATCTACATCCCATATCGTACCCATGGAAGCCTTTTCAACCTAAGGCGACTGAAGGCCCACACTAAGACCTTAAACCATCTTGTCCGGGAGCTGCTTTACGCTGACACCGACGCCCTTGTGGCTCACACAGTGACAGCTCTGCAGCGTTTAACATCCTGCTGTGCTGAGGCTGCTGAGCTTTTTGGGCTGGGTGTCAGCTTGAAGAAGACACAAGTTCTCTATCAGACCGAGGAGGGGGCCTTTGCCCACGTGGACGATGACTGGAAATACGACACCCATCCAGACCTATCCCAATGCGCAGATGTTACCGCGTGGGAAGAAGACGTGACACCCCAAGAGCTCTACCCATGAGAAGAAGAAGTGAGAGTCCAACAACGTTCACAATGGGGAGCCAGAAGACACCGAGAGCTCTATGAATTTGAAGAAGATGGCAGAGTCTGAGAACTTTCCCAATGGGGGGATTGGAGACACCCAGAGCTGTACCAACAGCCTGGGGCCTCCATGGGCACCAAGAGCTTTCTGTGTTGGTACCTTTGGTGTGGGAGGAATCTTCATCCGTATGCAATTTTGAGATTAGAGCTGGCAGCTAGGAGGCATGTCTGAAAAGAGGAAACAGCAGCCCTTATCTCCAGGAAAGAAAGACTGGAAGCTTTGGCCTTATGCTAAAGTTTGTTTGTCAGCCTGGGTACTCTATTGGCAGCAAGAGCTTTCTGTGCAGGCACCTTTGGTCTGGGAGGAATCTTCGTCCATATGCAATTTTAGGAGTCTGGCTGCCTGTTGTGAGGCAGGTCTGAAAACAGGAAACAGCAGCCCTTATCCCTAGGAAAGAAAGCCTGGAAGCTTTGGCTTTGTGTTGCAGTTATTGTGTCAGCCTGGGCACTCCATGAGCAGGAAGAGCTTTCTGTGCTGGCACCTTTGGTGTGGGAGGAATCTTTGTGCGTATGAATTTGAGAGTCGGGCTGGCATTTGGGAGGCAGGGCTGAAAACAGATAACAGAAACCCTTATCTCCAGGAAAGAAAGCCTGCAAGCTTTGGCTTGGTGTTTCAGTTGGTTTGTCAACCTGGAGACTTCATTGGCAGCAAGAGCTTTCTGTGCTTGCACCCTTGGTGTGGGAGGAATCTTTGTATGCAATTTTGTGAGTCGGACTGCCAGCTGGGAGGCAGGGCTGAAAACAGGAAACAACAGCCCTTATCCCCAGGAAAGAAAGACTGGAATCTTTGGCTTTTTGTTGCAGTTGGTTTGTCAGCCTGGAGACTCCATTGGCAGCAAGAGCTTTCTGTGCTGTCACCCTTGGTGCAGGAGGAATCTTTGTTTGTATGCAATTTTGGGAGTCGGGCTGGCATTTGGGAGTTAGGGCTGAAAAGAGAAAACAACAGCCCTTATCCCCAGGAAAGAAAGACTAGAAGCTTTGGTTTTGTGGTGCAGTTGGTGGGCAATGCTGGGCACTGCATGAGCAGCAAGAGCTTCCTGTGCTGGAAAATTTAGTCTGTGAGGTATCTTTGTTTGTATTCAATTCTGGAAGTTGGGCTGTCATTTTGAAGGCACAGTAAAAAAAGAGTAAACAAGGGCCCTTATGGGCAGGAAAGAAAGACTGGAAGCTTTAGCTTTTTGGTGCAGTTGCTGGGCAAGCCTGGGGACTCTATGGGTAGCAAGAGCTTTCTCTGCTGGCACCTTTGGTGTCGGAGGAATCTTCGTCCGTATGCAATTTTTGGACTCAGGCTGGCAGTTGGGAGGCAGATCTGAAAAATTAAACAACAGCCATTACGCCAGGCATAAAGACTGGAAGCTTTGACTTTCTGGTGTACTTCTTGGGTAGGCCTGGGCAGTCTGCTGGCAGCAAGAGTTTTCTGTGCTGGCACCTTTGGTGTGGGAGGAATTTTTGTTTGCATGCAATATTGAGAGTAGGGCTGGCAGTTGGGAGGCAGATCTGAAAAATGAAACAACAGTCATTACACCAGGCAAGAAAGACTGGAAGTTTTGGCTTTGTGGTGCAGTTGGTGGGCCAGGCTGGGCACTCCATGGGCAGCAAGAGCTTTCTGTGCTGGCACCTTTGGTGTGGGAGGAATCTTTGTTTTTATGCAATTTTGTGAGTCGGACTGCCAGCTGGGAGGCAGGGCTGAAAACAGGAAACAACAGCCCTTATCCCCAGGAAAGAAAGACTGGAATCTTTGGCTTTTTGTTGCAGTTGGTTTGTCAGCCTGGAGACTCCATTGGCAGCAAGAGCTTTCTGTGCTGTCACCCTTGGTGCAGGAGGAATCTTTGTTTTTATGCAATTTTGGGAGTCGGGCTGGCATTTGGGAGTTAGGGCTGAAAAGAGAAAACAACAGCCCTTATCCCCAGGAAAGAAAGACTAGAAGCTTTGGTTTTGTGGTGCAGTTGGTGGGCAATGCTGGGCACTGCATGAGCAGCAAGAGCTTCCTGTGCTGGAAAATTTAGTCTGTGAGGTATCTTTGTTTGTATTCAATTCTGGAAGTCGGGCTGTCATTTTGAAGGCACAGTAAAAAAAGAGTAAACAAGGGCCCTTATGGGCAGGAAAGAAAGACTGGAAGCTTTAGCTTTTTGGTGCAGTTGCTGGGCAAGCCTGGGGACTCTATGGGTAGCAAGAGCTTTCTCTGCTGGCACCTTTGGTGT
>NW_021940016.1:0-1171 GCF_001715985.3 Manacus vitellinus | reverse complement strand
GTCACAGAGTCCCGGTCGGTGCGGTATTGCCGACGGTGCACTGTTGCTGTGGCTATCGGTACCAATTGTTCTTCAACCTTCAGCAGTCCCACAGCAGAGGGGTCCTCTGAGAGACCAGGCAAGGTGTTCAACTGTCTAATTTCCTCCGTCTCCACAGAGGTGGTGGTTCCCTCACCCCACTCGGAGGCAGCTTTCCCACAGCTCCGGCTGGAGGGGGATTTTCAGTGGATCTTTGACTGATTTGGAGTGGGTTTGGAAGGATTTTCGCTCCATTTCAATGGATTTCAACTCAGTTCTGAAGGATTTCCTGGCATTTGGTTGGATTTCAGGGCGATTCTAAAGGATTTCGATGGATTTGGAAGGATTTTTGCTCCATTTCAATGGATTTCAGCTCAGTTCTGAAGGATTTCCTGGGATTTTGAGTGGATTTCTGGGGGATTTGGGAGGACTTGGATGGATTTTGATGGCGTTTTTTATGGGATTTGGGCGGATTTTGCTGGATTTGGGGCAGTTTCGGGGGATGTTTCGGTGCTTTGCTCACCATTCTCTGGAGCTCAGGTCGCTTTCCCGTCGTTCGCGCTCCCTGAACTCTCTGTACAGAGTCTCCCGGGACTCCTTGATTTTCCTCTGGAGCTGCTCCCGGGACTCCTTGAGCTCCCTCTGGAGCTGCTCCCGCCACTCCTTGAGCTCCAAATTTGGTGAACAATCCACTCTGGTTCCTCAAGCACGGTTCAATTTTGTGGGACAAATCCCATGCCCATCCCAGGACACACTCACCACTCTCTGGATCAGTTCAGCTCCTGGTTCCAGCCTGTTTTCCTCCAGGCCTTTGCTCAGCTCTTGCAGCTCTTCCAGCCTCTTCTGCAGGGCCTGGAGTTCCAGCATAGCCAACTCCTTTTTCCTCAGTAAGTCTCTCTCCTCTTCCACTAAGGATTGAACAACGATATTCAATGAAACAATCAATCCTGGGTTTCTCAGTGTGGTCCTGACAAGCTGCTTGCTTTTCATCGTATTTTTGCTATAGCAAATATATATATATATATTTTACATATGAGACAGATATATACAATGAGAATACTATGCACCACAACTCCAGAAATCCCAAACAGCTCCCCAAAAAGGGAAGAGGGAGAAGGGAAAAGGACAAAAAGGGACAAAGACCAACCAAGTC
>NW_021940015.1:0-1171 GCF_001715985.3 Manacus vitellinus | reverse complement strand
TGGATCAGGAAAGCAGGGATATCTCCTGCATGCAGGAGCAAAGCACGAGCTTCTCCTGAGAACCTGTGGCCAAGAGCCCTGCTCCAGGAACCCAGTGGGAATAAAGCACAAGCGCTTCCTCAGAATCTCCATCCAACAGACCTGCTCCCTTTCCCAGTAACCCAGCAGGAACTGGGAAACACCTCCTGGCTTTCCATTCCAGGAGCCAGCCAGGGGAGAGGTGCTGTGGAGGATCCTCCATCACCCACCACCTCAGATGTGATGTGGGCAAAACAACATCACTCTTTGTGAGGACAGGAAATCGTGGAATCACAGGATGGTTTGGGATGGGAGGGACCATAAAGCCCATCCAGTTCCAACCCTCTGCCATGGGCAGGGACACCTTCCACTATTCCAGGTTGCTCCAGGCCCCATCCAACCTGCCCTTCAACACTTCCAGGGACGGAGCAGCCACAACCTCTCTGGGAACAATCCCTTCTTTTATTTAAAGCCTTTATTTGCTCAAGCCTCGAACAGATTTTGGAGGGAAGCCAACAAGAGCCCCAAGCCACCACAAACCCGGGGAGCTGAGGCACCTTTGATATCCCACTCTCACTCCTCCACTCCAGAAACAATTCCTGAGGAGGCAACTGCTCCCTCTCCCCAAGGTGGATCATTCCAAACCCACTCACCATGATGTTTCCCATGGGGCCGCTCTCTCCCTCTCCGTAGGTGGAGATGATGACGTTGACGTTCTCCACGATGCGCTGGAAGGTCTGGTAGAGCTCCTCTGGCTCCAGCTGCAGCTCCAGCAGTGCCCGGTCCATCTTGTTCATCATCAGCACGGGCTTGATCCTCTCGGCGATGGCCTGACGCAGCACGGTCTCTGTCTGCACACACACGCCTGCCAAGCACGGGGAGTGAGTTATCCCTGCCTCCAAACTCTCCCAAAAACTGCAGGGAGAGTCCCAGCTGCACAGGGAGGTGGCAAAACCTTACCAGAGACACAGTCCACCACGACCAGGGCGCCGTCGGTGACGCGCAGAGCCGCGGTGACCTCCGAGGAGAAGTCCACGTGCCCGGGGGAGTCGATCAGGTTGATCAAGAAGCCAGAGCCATCCTTGCTCTGCTTGATGAAGGCCAGGTCGTTCTCAGAGAGCTCATAAAACAGGGAAATAGCTCTGAAAGAAAG
>NW_021940014.1:0-1159 GCF_001715985.3 Manacus vitellinus | reverse complement strand
CACCCCTCAGATTAGTATACTGGTACTAAATTTCTCACCTTGGATTGCTATACACTGATTCACAAACAATGATTTAGCTCTCATCTCCTCCTGAAACCATCTCTAATTCAAGCACAAAAGAGTCACAGATTTCATAACCATTACCAGTCAACTTCACTCACAACTGAGCTTCTGAAATGGGAAGAATTTTCCCCAATGAGAGTATGATACAAGCTCTTTAGTGCCTTGATCCACTCACTGCAGTCAAAACTACATTGTTACAACCCCTGTACTGCCTCTCCTTTTGACTGAAATTTGTCTTTCAGTACAATAGGGAACTCTGTTTTAAGGTCTAAGTTATTACAGGGTATTTCTGTTTCAGAGTTTATTTTGTTACTTGAAGGGGGGGGAAAAAACCTCATAGCAATTCAAACAAGCTTAAGAGCTGCTAAACTAGATCCACATCAGGATGGACGTTAGAAAGAAGGATAAATAAAAAAAGCATTCCCTGGATTAAAGAAAATACTAATACCAAGAGAAATATAGTTTCAAATGTTTCTACTCAATAATTGCAAAGTTTGTTTTTTTTATTTCCAGTGTGGTTTATTCTTCAGAATGCTAACCCTCTCATTATACACTTTTAGTCAGTTTAGGTACAGTAACTATAGAAGTGAGCACAGAATCAGTAAAGTCAATGATGCAGATCTTGAATTTGATACAGATCACCATCAATTGCACTAAGTCTTGACCTACATCTTTTCTCTTTAGACGCCTTCTCCCACATATAAGAGCTGGTGGGAGGGTTTGTAACTACTGCACATTGGTCCTAACTAGGATTGGGGTTTTTTTTACTACTGTCAGAATAAAGTATACTTGAGTAATCAAAAACATTTTCCTCTACTGTAATTCTCCCAGTATGTAACTTTGGTTTTCAGGATTATGTATCAGAAGAGATTGGAAGAAATACAAAAAACTTTCTTTACTGAAATGGATTACAGACTGCTAGTATTTTATGTGGTATTGCTGATCCTTCCTTCTTTATCATCTTCTGCCTTTCAAAAGGAAAACAACCAACAGAACGTGACTAGAACAATTTGGAACTTAGTAGGTAGGCTACTCAAGCCCAAAATGGAAAGTTCTGTCCTCACCTCTGCCAAATATTTTCCTTTTCCCTCACTAC
>NW_021940013.1:0-1172 GCF_001715985.3 Manacus vitellinus | reverse complement strand
TTTATATGTTTTATAAAATATATAAAAATCTATTCATGCCACAGGTATTTTATAAACACTTGTTTGGCAATAACCAGCCAGAGAGCACCTTGTGATTCCTAAGGAGGGGGATTAAAGGGATGATGTCCCCAAAGACACTCTGTTAATGCAACATTTCTGAGCATGATTTTCTTGCCCTGTCAAGAGCAATATGCCAGAAACCTGATCCCTGGGGACCATCCAAGGTTGAGCTCCTAAAAAATACCAGTCATGCCAGTCATGGCAAGGCATGGGATGGCTTGTTTACCCTCTGGAATCACTCCCCCGCTCCTCTGCCTTCTGAAGTTAAAAAACAGCAGTCTCTGAAATAATTTGGTTTGTTTTTCCCAGAAATGTGCTCCCCACGTTTCAACAGAGCGTTCCAAAATATCCCTGAAATCCTCTGCTCTTATCTCTTGGCTCTCTGGCTTCGTGCAACGTTCTCCATGACGACCAAGTTGGCAGCAAAGTCCAAAATTAAAGCCCCAGACAAGAGCAGGGGATGGAAGTACCAACCTGAATAAGGAGAAACACGAGGAATTTTTATCTAGGAAAAACAACTTCCTGAGCAAAGAGGCCACTTGAAACGTTCTACCAGACTTCATTAACTTCCTGCTGAGCTGGGGTTCTGGAAATGTCCCACAAATATTTCTTCTTAGGAAGGAATTGTCTCTGTGAGGGTGGTGAGGCCCTGGCACAGGTTGCCCAGAGAAGCTGTGGATGCCCCTGGATCTCTGGAATTGTCCAAGGCCAGGTTGGATGGGGCTTGGAGCAACCTGGGCTGGTGGAAGGTGTCCCTGCCCATGGCAGGGGGTGGCACTGGATGGGTTTTAATGTCCCTTCCAACCCAAACCATCCTGGGATTCTGGTTCTCTGATTCCAAGACAACATGAAAAGAGAGATCCCTGCTAAGAGCTGGGTCCAAGGAGCTGCTCATTGTTTACAGAAACTATTATTAAGTAGTTACAGAAAATGGGATTTCCATTTTTGCTTGACGATTTCCAGTTTTGGTTGAAAATTTCCAGTTTTGGTTGAAAATTTCCAGTTTTGGTTGAAATTCATTCTTTTTTGGCAGCCTTTATCTATAGATAGACAGGTAGACATTGCTTCACCATGGAATCATGGAATGGTTTGGGTTGGAAGGGACCTTAAAG
>NW_021940012.1:0-1119 GCF_001715985.3 Manacus vitellinus | reverse complement strand
AAGGTGTCGTAGGAGGTGGCCACGAAGAGGTCGACGGCGCCGAAGGTGACGTCCAGCGTGACCCGGATGTCCACGTTGGTGAACTTGGGCTGGACGGCGAAGAGGACGGCGCGGCCGGCGGGCAGCGGGCGCCGCTGGGGCGGGGGGAAGCAGTGGCTCTGCGACCAGGGGTCCAGGCAGTACTCCTGCTCCACGGCCAGCAGCCGGTAGCACTGCTGGCCCCCCACCGGGTGGCCCTGGAAGGAGTCGCGGCACTTGGAGCACTGCGGGGACACCGGAGACGGCGTTGGGAGGGTCGTCGGGGTCAACGGTGTTGGTATCAAGGTCAACGGGGGGTCAACGGGGTCAACGGTGTTGGTATCAAGGTCAATGGTGTTGGTGGGGAAGGGGCTCAGATGACCCTGGTGGTATTGGGAGGGTCATCGGGGTCAATGAGGTCATTGGGGGTCATCGGTGTTGGGGGGGATGACCCAACTGACCAGGTGACCCCCATGACCGCGTCCCCACCAGGTGGGCCTGGAAGGGGGTCCTGGGACTTGGGAGCACTTGGGGACACCAGAAATGGCGTTGGGAGGGTCATCGGGGTCAATGAGGTCATTGGGGGTCATCGGGGGTCATTGGGGGTCAATGGTGTTGGCGGGGAAGGGTTCAGACCACCCTGGTGGCATTGGGAGGGTCGTCGGGGTCAATGAGGTCATTGGGGGTCATCGGGGGTCATTGGGGGTCAATGGTGTGGGTGGGGAAGGGGTCAGATGACCCTGGTGGCATCATGACCACCGGGTGGCCCTGGAAGGGGTCGTGGCACTTGGAGCACTGCGGGGACACCGGAGACGGCGTTGGGAGGGTCGTCGGGGTCAACGGGGTCAACGGTGTTGGCATCAAAGGCAACCGTGGTGGTGGGGAAGGGGTTCAGACCACTCTGGTGGCATTGGAAGGGTCATCGGGGTCAATGAGGTCATTGGGGGTCATCGGTGTTGGGGGGGATGACCCAACTGACCAGGTGACCCCATGACCACCAGGTGGCCCTGGAAGGGGTCGCGGCACTTGGAGCACTGCGGGGACACCGGAGGTGGCGTTGGGAGGGTCGTCGGGGTCAACGGGGTCAACGGACGTCAGTGG
>NW_021940011.1:0-1173 GCF_001715985.3 Manacus vitellinus | reverse complement strand
CGGGCAGCGGGAGGCCCTTCGGCAGAGGTGAGGGGGGTCCCGAGTCCCATCCCAAACCCCGACCCTCGCTCCCTGTCTTACGCTCATCCAGGAGTCGCCCGGCTCTGCTCCGTGTGTGGGAAGAGATCCCTCCGTCCCCATCACTCTGCATCAGAAGGAGCAAAGAGTTCCCTCTCCGCCTTTCCCTTCTTCTCCCGGTTGTCCAGATGTCTCCCTGCTCCTCCTTTGCAGGCTGGTTGCTGCCCAGCCCGCCGGGGCTGAGGAAAATCTAGAGAACGCCAAGAAGGAATCTCATAAATCCATACAAATATCTCCAAGGGAATCTCATAAATCCATACAAATATCTCCAAGGGGTGTCAGAGGATGGGGCCAAACTCTGTTCAGTGGTGCCCAGTGACGGGATGAGGAGCAATGGCCATAAACTAAACCACAAATTCCACCTCAGCATGAGGAACGACTTCTTTCCATGGAGGGATCAGAGCACTGGTAGAGCTGCCCAGGGAGGGTGTGGGGTCTCCTCTCTGGAGACATTCCAAACCCACCTGGACACGTGCCACCTGCTCCAGGTGACCCTGCCCTGGCACTGGATGATCTCCAGAGGTCCCTTCCAACCCCAGCTACGCTGGGATTCTGCCAAATGCAAGTGGGAGGTTGCACCTCGCAGGGAATAATCAGCCAAGCTGGTGTTTGGGCTTGGAATTCTCAATCTGCCCGGACACACAGCACCTAAAATGACTCCTTTCAGTCAGCAGGGACAGTTTGGGGCAGAATTTTAAGAAAATACCATCTGTCTGTCTTGCTTTCCGTGCAGATGTATCCAGCTGAAGAAACTGGTGGAGGAGAACACAAGTGCTCTCCATGCTTTGAAAAAAGTGAGTGTGGAGATGAATTTGTTTGTGGTTTCCTCCAAAATTCACCACGGAAAGCATTTAAAGACCACCAACCTTCCATTTGAGATGCACCTCAGGACAAGAGCAGTGCCCAGCACAGCACAATCCCTGCTTGGCTTCTCTCCAATTTATATTATTTATATCAATTTATGTTATTTTAATGCTTTGTTGTGTCCAAGTCCTGCACATAAAATGTTTTATCAGCCCAATGCATTCTTTGGAAGCAGAGAGTGCAATTCAAAATTTAACGTGGAATTTCACCTTGGCAGAGTTTGAAAGGGCA
>NW_021940010.1:0-1113 GCF_001715985.3 Manacus vitellinus | reverse complement strand
GAATTAGGTGAAATATTCCATGGAAATCAGGGATTTATCCAGCTTTGGTTCCCATTTAACTCCTTGGGAAATGAATTAGGTGAAATATTCCAGGGAAATCGGGGACTTCAAAGGCTTTTCCAGACTTTAATCCCGTTTCAGTTCCATTGGGCTCGTCACGAAATCACCATCCCAATCCCTTGGGAAAACATCCCAAACCCTCTGTTTTAATGGGAAAAATGAGGGAAATATTCCATGGAAATCAGGGATTTTACTGGTTTTCCCCAACTTTAATCCCGTTTTTTTCCCAGGAAGCCCCATCAGGCTGAAAGAAATTCCAGCTGCCTCCTTAAAAAACGAGTGAAGTGGAATATTCCATGGAAATCTGGGATTTTCCCAGCTTTGGTTTCCATTTAACTCGTTACAAAATGAACTGAGTGAAACATCCCACGGGAATCGAGGATTTTAATGGGTTTTCCCAACTTTTATCCCCCTTTTTTTCCAAGATGATCCTCCCAAATGCCCCACGAGCCTGAATGAAATTCCAACTGCTCCCTTAAAAAACGAGTTAAGTGAACCAGTCCATGGAAATCAGGGATTTCCAAGGCTTTTCCCGACTTTAAATCCACTTTTTTAGCAAAATAACACTCCCAGTGTCCTGCAACCCTGGATAAAATTCCAATTGTTTCCTTAAAAAAACTAGTTAAATGAAGATATTCCCTGGAAATCAGGGATTTCAAAGGCTTTTCCCAACTTTAGTCCCGTTTTTTTCCGAGATGACACCCCAGATGCCCCATTAGGCTGAATGAAATTCCAACTGTTTCCTTAAAAAACCAAGTTAAATGAGGCCATTCCATGAAAATCAGGGGGTTTAGTGGCTGTTCCCAACTTTAATCCCACCCGAATTCCAAAATGAGGCTCCAAAGGCCCCGTTAGGGAGGAGAAAATTCCAACTGTTTCCTTAAAAAATTAACTAAGTGAAACAGCCCACGAAAATCCTGGATTTTAATGGCTTTTCCCACCTTTAATCCCATTTAAATTCCGTTTAACTCCTTAAAAAAGGAGTTAAATGAAGATATTCCACAAAAATCAGGGATTTCAAGGGTTTTTTCCAACTTTAATCCCGTTTTTTTT
>NW_021940009.1:17684-18629 GCF_001715985.3 Manacus vitellinus | reverse complement strand
GGGCCTGGCACTCAATCACTTTATCCTATAAAAAGTCCAGTCCCCTGTCATTCAGTCGAGTTCTTTCTTACAAAACCCTCTCTGGGGGGTGTGTGGAGATTCCTCCCTTGGCTGGGGATGCCCTCCAAGGTCACTTCTTGAGGCTGAGAAGAAGATCTCCCCACGAGCTTTGGTCTGGGTGAGTTACATCACATCTCTACTTAATAATTATTTCTGTTTGCCAACTTTAATAGAACTGCTTCAATAAATACTTCGTTCCAGTGCCCTGTACTGCTTTATGCTTTATTAGACTCTACTAGTAGACTTTTAGTGTTTATATTGTTTTAGTGTTTCTGTTGTGCAGTAAATAGTTCTGATTAAGGTTTTTGTCTGATCATTTGTATAAAGTACAGTATTCATTTTATATAAATATTCTTGTTTTACCATCATTAAAACCTGCAGGACAAAGTGGTTTAAGAGCTCTTTAATTCCTTTAAATTTAAACCGTGAACACATCCAGGGCTAAGAGAGGATTCAGCCGCACCCAAACCCTTCCCTGGGAAGGAGTTCGGAAAGCCAGGGAGTCCTTCCTGCACCTCCAGACTCTCTGGCAAGACTTTGCTTTTTAAAACTTTGTTCGAGCCTTCCACTCTCCCATGACGGGGTCTCCACATCCTCCTGGTTCCCCTTGTGTCGTGGTTTGACGCTGGCCAGATGCCAGGGGCCTGTTGAAACCACTCCACTACCCTCCTGTCTGAGTGTAAATAGACTGGAATGTTTTGCTAAGGAGGATGAGTTATGAAGTAGACCAAAGTCCTCTCTCTCAGCAATTGTAAATCCAAAATTAAGAGACTCCAATCGAGGAAGTATGGAAAAAAGGAAGAAATAACAGCCCTTTAGTAAAGGATACATGTGTATTGGCAAAACCAGCAAGAGAACACAAACCCAACTAAACAATAATCCTGT
>NW_021940009.1:12767-14509 GCF_001715985.3 Manacus vitellinus | reverse complement strand
TGGTGTTAAGATCATGGCCTCCAGGTGAGCTATTGCTACTACTCAGTTGCCAGACTCTTGCAGTGCTTTCGAGCCCTCCTCTTTGTGTTCTGGGCAGAAGATAGTGAGTAAGCTCCTGGTAGCCTTAAAACACAGGCAAATCCCTGATCCTGTGGGAAGCAGACTGGTTTGTAGCCCGTAAAGAAAAAGGGAAATTTCTTCAGCCTGCTTGCAGTCCATTGTAGCATCCCTCCCCTGAGAAAGCTGGTGCAGAACTTCTGGTCCTTCACTTGGTGTTGTCATTGGGGCAAAGTGGGACAAGATGTGTTTGAAAGTTTCTTCCTGCTCTGCTGTGTGCTGCCTGTTGGCTGGTGGAGCAGCAGAGCAGAAATTCACTGTTGGCATCTGGTAAAACAGCAGGTGAGAGCAGTTGTGAGGGGGAGAGGGGGTGAGGTGTCTGCTCTTCAAGAGGGACAAGACAAAGGAGTTGGGGAATTGTCCTGGAACTCTGGCATGGAAGGCTTGGAGTGCTGGGTGGGCATTTCTTGAGAGCTGTGGTGGCCCCCGCCTGCTTGGGCTGGGATGCCACTTTATCCTGAGCCTCATTTCATGGAAGTGTGTCCAGAGGCAGCCTAGCTCCAGGCTTAAGCAAAAAGCCAGAGCGGGTGATGCGGGAGTGTGGTGGCAGAAAAAATGTTTTCCCCCTAGAGTTATAAAATGGTAACCCCCAGGGGGTGGTGACCCTTGGGGTTAAACCAATGAGCACTCCTGCAAAATATAAACATATCAACAACCAGACTGGAAAAGAAGGTAGTTGTAGTAGTTGTTGTTGGAGAGGTGGCCATGTTGTGAAGCCACGAACTGAGGGGCCCGGAGCCCCACTGGGGCTATGGCCTCCCCCCAGCCCTTGGGCCCTTGCTTGCAAGTCCCAAGCACTGCTACAGGGACTTGGAACAGTATAAGACTGGGCTAAGTACCTGTAGCTGAGAAGGTGGAAGTTTTTTTCTCCACCATGAGCAGCAGGAGCAGCGGCAAAACAGCGCTGACCAAGGAGAAGTGGCAGAGAGCCAAGAGATAAGAGAGAAGCAGCAGAGACAGCATGCAGCCAAGGAAAACACAGAGTTATCTGAAAAAGAAAGAGAACCGGCAGCAGAGAGAGAACAAAGCTCTACAGAGAGAATGAGAGTTTGGGTAAGAACTGAAATAAGTCCCCAAACCCCTCTGAGACCTCCTAGATAGGAGGAAGATGATGGACTCTTACTTAAGAAGAGTCTTAGAGTGCTACAGCACTGAAAAGAGAGGAGCTGAAAAGCTCAGGGCTTCCCAGAGCTGAACCGGGACAGCCAAAGGAATGCGGAAGAGGGCTTCGCCCCCCCTGCTGCTTTGAGACAGAGCATGGGAGCTCTGCAAAGGGGGCTTGAATCCCCTGAAGATAAGGACCGTCACGAAGGCTTCTGCACTTCGTTGATATGACGTGGTGAAGCGACCTTTGTCCCAGTGAACGCAGCCCACGGAAGAGAAGACCCTCGCTTGGAGTGGAAGGGCTGAGGGGCTTGGATACCCTCCTCGTGTGTACTGGCAGAGATCCAGCTACAGCTGCTGCATGGAAGAGAGAGAGATAGACTGCTACCCTGGAAAGACTACTGCTCTGAGAGTGGAAAGGATCTCTTCCTTCTTCCCTCCTGGACTTTTATTTGGAGAGAGAAGAGATTTGATCCATTGTAAATACTGTTTTATCATGGTAGAGGTAGTTGAGATTGTAT
>NW_021940009.1:10444-11520 GCF_001715985.3 Manacus vitellinus | reverse complement strand
TTCTCTTCTGCCCTCTGGCTCATCAGGGCAGGGTTGCAGCAGCAGCAGTAGCAGCAGCAGGAGGAGCAGAGTCCGGGCAGGGTCCCCAGGGTGCTGGGTACAGACACAGCTTGGGCTCATCCTTTGTCTGTCTGGGTTAAGAGAGTCTGTTTAATTTTCAGGACACCTCTGCATCTGGCTTCAGCCAATGGCCATGCAGATGTCGTCAGATATCTGCTAAGAAAGAACAGCCAGCCCAACCTTGCTGACAACTTCAAGAGAACAACCCTGATGAAGGTGCGTGGAATGCCATTCTGAGCTTGGAGGTGGGGGTCTTCACGAACAAAGATTTGGGAAAGGTCTTTTACCCTTCGAGCCTGCGCAGTGGATTTTTTAGGTGAGACACAGTGTACGCTGAACTGAGCCCACCCTTTAATCCTGAGGTTCATCTGCCAGGGCCGAGCGAACTTGGACAGTGGCAGCGAGGTGCTCAGGATGTAGGTTTGTTTACAGTGACCTTCTCTTAGATGGATGGCCTTACAGGGCTGACGAGCTCCATCTGCCCGGGGAAGTCCCCTGACCGGGAATCCAACCCAGGCCGTGGTGGTGAGAGCACCGCATCTTAACCACTAGACCACCAGGGGACCCAGTGGGGCTTAGTGCTGGTGTGTTAAAGGGGAGGTGTCTGGAGGGATTCCTTGCACCACAGGGCCATAGAAACACGCCTATTGCAATGGGCACGGCACAGCCTCTGTTAGCTGATCTTTGAAGATGGTCTTCTATGCCAGCACTCAGGAGCTGAGGGCGTTGTGACAGAGGGGGATGGAAAAGTTGGAAGTCTTTCCCTTTTGGTGTGTTGTTGCCAGGCAGTCCAGCAGGAGCAGGAAGAATGTGTTGCTGTTCTGCTGGAACACGGTGCCGACCCCAATCTGGCAGACGCTGACGGCAACACTGCCCTTCACCTGGCTGTCCTCTCTAAAAACACAGCTGTAGCAGGGCTGTTACTGGAGCATCATGCCAACAGTGATGCTCAGAACCAGGTAACCTTGGCACGTGGCTAAAGCTGCTCTTTCCAACAGCTGCAGAGCTTGTCTGTG
>NW_021940009.1:3987-5863 GCF_001715985.3 Manacus vitellinus | reverse complement strand
TAAACATCCACCATTGTTTTGGGACACTCCTGGGAGAGCTGCCAAGAAGGATTGTGTTTATCTAAACATAGCTTTGTTTAGGAACAAGGAGAAAGAAAAATAATAACAATGACCTTTTTACTAATTTTTTTCCTGATTCTTGGGTTTTTTGTGCCTGTCCTAGAACATCATGTATGGGACCGTTCAGATGGATGGAACAAATTGCTGCCTTTCCTTAATTTCAACATCCACGGCCTAGTAGCCAGTTTCCTTAATGGTGGCCTTCAAGGTTTGGTAGCAAAGACTCCAAGATCAGCTCTAACCCATCCCTACATTGTTCAGTGACAATGATCCTAGTGGTGAAGGCAGCGAAAATGCTACTTAAAATTGGAGAGGTGGTGCTGCATTGGTCCCCTTGTTGTAAGAAAGGCCGAACCTCGAAAGGAATCGCTGGAGCTTCGGGAAAGGGCTTGGAAAGGCCAGTCTCTGGATGGCAAGGACCCCAGCAGAACTCCGAGACCTACGAAGAGATTGCAGTCACAAACCTGGTGAACCAATTCTCACCTGGCTGTTACGATGCTGGGATAATGGGGCTCGAAGCCACAGGTTAGAAGGTTTTGAAGCGCAGCAGTTGGGATCTATGGCTTGAGATTGAGTCATTGAACAAGAAATGGGAAGAGAGAGACATTTGCACAGTCTTTGGCTCCGGATCCTCAATGCTGTGAGGGAGAGGTACCCATTTAGAGAAGAGCTGGTGATATCTCCAAGAAGGTGGACTATGGCAGAAGAAGGCATCCAGTACTTACAGGAATTGGCTATGCTGGAAATCATTTCTTGTGACCTAGAATACCACCAGTGGCTAGAGCCAGAGAGCATTCCGTGCAGGCAACCAATGTGGAAGAAAGTAATTAAAGGTGCCCCTGCATCATATGTTAATTGCTTAATAACAATATACGATCCAAGGACAACTGAACTGACCATGGAAATGATGTGTGGTTGGATATGAAGCAGAGCAGAAAATCTGGAAGACTCTTCTGACTTCTGACACACCCACCCTAGGGAGAGAATGGAGAGAATGGAGAGACCTTAAGAATATGAGGATGACTACAGAGAGAGAGATTACAGAGATGACAGAGACAGACCAGTAGAACAGTCTCAACCATGATTTTGACCTCGACCTCAATCTTGGTGCCAGTCTCATTCAAGATCTCCTTCCCTTATACACAGAAGGAGAGAAAATCCCAGACGTAGATCACGTGGTCAACTGTGGTCTTACCTACACAGCAAGGGAGAAAACATGAAAAAGTGGGATGGTGAACCCACTTCCAAACTCAAAGCTAGAGTAAGGGAGCTGAAACAAAAGGACACTGACAAGAAAGTTGTCTACATGGTAGACACAAACTTCTTAGAAAAGAAACTGCAATTGCCGAAACAAAAGAAGATGGAGGTCACTTTGACGATGACAAAAAAGCCTCTAAAAAGCCCAAGTCAATGTCCAACAACGAATGCTCTGATCAAGACCAATAAAGGGGCCCTGCCTTCTGCCAGGAGAAGGAGAAGGACACAGAAGATAATCGGGTTTACTGGGCTGTGTGGGTTCAATGGCCTGGCACATTGGATCCTCAGAGATACCAGGCTTTGATAGATACTGGTGCCCAGTGCACTTTAATGCCATGGGAGCATAAGAGTACAGAGACTGTTTCTATTTCTGGAGTGACAGGAGGGTCTCAAGAGTTGTCAGTGTGTAAGGGGGGTACTTTTGAATTAGATGATCAGTGGAACATAGAGATGTGAGAAAGAAATCATATTAGGATGTGAAACCAGCTAGAGTATGGTACAATGTAACTTCATGGCACAAGTGAAATATTGTGCTTTTTAGCAAGTCAGCCTGATATCC
>NW_021940009.1:0-3604 GCF_001715985.3 Manacus vitellinus | reverse complement strand
GACCAGCTGCTGCAGATCCTGACAGCCCTGGCCTGTCTGTGTGGGTAAGCACAGTTTATTGATAGGAAGCAACTGAAAAAGCAAATTTTTTAATATCCTTTTAGTGTCCTTTAATTCCCCTTTTATTAATTAATACTGTTACATAAATAAATTGTCCTTAGTATTTCCCTTTAATTTCCCTTTTTACTAACCAATATCGCGTTAATAGTTATCCGTAATATTGTGTTAAGATCCTTTTTTGGTATCCCTTTAACTGCCTTTTTACTAGTTAACACTGTATTAAATGCTGTTCATAGTATTTGTTTTAATGCCAACTGATAAGGTAGTTATTTTGTATTCTTTTTAAGTTTTTTGATTCTCTTTGCTAAGTTTATTATTATTATTATTCTCACTGTAATAAAAGATATTTTATGTGTTTGAATGTCTGCTGCACTTATCTTTATTCCGGGCATGTATCCTAATGAACTGTTACACATCTATGTTCCCTGTTAAGACTCTTGTTGCAATCTCTCCTTCCACATTTCATCTGGCTGTTCTTATTACAAGCTCTTTTTCCGTTTCTTTCAACTCCGATAACATCAAGTCTATGTCTGACCAATCAATGTCCTGATTTTTTACAATGAATTCAAATCTCTTAGCTACCTTCTCAGGATTTTCCCTAAAAAATTTAGCTTCCTCTCTCCAGCTATTCAAGTCACTCGCTGAAAAGGGTGCTTTCCCTCTTGTCTGATTACCTGTGGGTGTTATTACCCGCTGCAGGGGAGCCACCGTGGGACTTGTCTTGGTTTTAGCTTTTGTTCTACCCCCAGTCTTGCTCTTGGCTTTCTGTCCCGCAGTCCAACCACCGTATTTGCTACTCACTCCCTCTTCTGGGTCCTCGACGCTCTCTGCTACACTCTCAGAATCTTCTGCATCCAATCCCCACTCCTGTGGGTTGCTTGGTCCTTGCCGAGCCAGCTCTGCTCCTCTAAAATGTGTCGGCTGCAGTTCCTGAGGGTCTGGGATACTTTCCTCATCACTGTCTCTCTTTCCCAGCTTAAAGCACCTCTGACCTATCCTACAGGCATCACAGCAATGCTTTCTCAGCTTACTATTTTTCTGACTCTTTTCCAGTGCCAACACAAGGGGATCTTGGGGGGCTACATTGATTCCACAACCTTTCAGCCATTCTGGCTTATGTCTTAAAGTGAAAAACATATCTGCATACATCACTTCATCCCACTTCTGCTCCCTGCAGAGGAACAACAGAAGCTGTAAAATTGGATTATAATTAATACTCCCTTGAGGAGGCCACTTCTTGCCATCATCTAATAAATAGAGCAGCCACCAATTCTGGCAATATTTTAAAAAGGTCTTTTTACTTAAGTTCCCTCCAGGAATACCTCCAAAATCTTTCCAATGTTTTAATATGCACCCCACAGGAGTCTTGGCATTTATTTCTTTACTCATTTTGACCCCTCTTATGAAGAAAAACAATTAAATCTATAATATCCTAACAATCACAACTATTATACTGCCAGATGATATCTACCCTTCAAATCCAAGTACTACTTCTCGATAAGAAACCTCCTAAACCCACTAATTTTACAACCAACCTGCACTAATACAAAACTCCACGAGATGTCTGCCTTAGACCACAAGTATACCTGGCTCTCACAAGAAGCCTGTATAGCCACACAAATCCACAAGATGCTGCTGTTGACCACCAAATGCACACTCTATAACAAACCTAAGGGCTTTAAAAGATACTGAAATCTAAAAATGCACCTTCTATGATGAATCTAAAGATCTAAAGAATCAAAAGAAACACATGGCTATGAGTTCGTCAACAGTAATATCTGGCACACCGAGTTTCCTCCAAAGTCTGATTAGCTCCACATCTAATACAATATAAATTCAAAGTCCAATCTATTCTTATTTCTTGGGTAGACTGGGGTCCAAGAATATATTTCAAACAATTATTACATAAAGCACGCACATAAAATGAACAATTACAAAATGGACAGATTCTAATTCTAGGTTTCAGGCTATGTGGTGTATTCACAGTCAACCTCTCAGACCCCCTCCCCATAAAAACCTTAACAAGATGTCTCTATGGCTGGTTCAGAATGAACAGACACTTCAGAAGCTCGATTTTGCTTCCACACAAGAAGAGAAAACACAAAATTATCAAAGCAACATAAAACAAACCAAATACTATGACAACTGCCACTTTCCAAGAATACACAATACTATAGGCACCTTAAACCATAAACAAAAGAACAACCAAAAGGAAACTTAGACACCTCGTTTCCCTCAAAAGAAACAATATTTGGCCAAATACAAACAAAACTGGAACATACCAGCCCGAAGGGGATATTCCCCAGGAAGAGCATCCTCTCCCCTCTCGGCAAGACGGCGTCTCATCTTGTCTTATGGGAATCCAAAACCAAAATAGACAAACCCAAATAAAAATGCCTTTTACCAATAGGCAGCGTTCTTGTCCAGCCCCCTCAGGAAGCCACCGAAGAAGGGAACCCCTTCAGGTGAAAACACTCATCCGAGGGCACCCAAAGGGGTCCCGACATCTGAGGATTCCACATCCAGGAGAAGTCATTGTCGTGCTGCAGGTCACCAAATGAATCTGAAAAATCCAGTTTAAAGAGCTACTCGGAGACTTTCATCTCTTTTGAGCAGCAAAGGTATTTATTTGCTGACATTGGGAGCAAGTGTGGTTCGCACCACAGAGAACTTACTCAAAGGCCGCGCACAAAATCAGAGATTTTTATACATTTTTCATATATGATTAAATGCATATTCATATGATTACAACATCTATCTACACACATGAATAACAGGCGGAGTGTAGGCAGAGCTCAGGCGGAGCTTGGGGCGGTGCTTCTCTTGGTACTCAGTTCTGCTAGGGTTTAGGTCTTCCTCCCATGAGTCTGGGGTCTTTCCTCCTCTTCATCAGCCTTGAACTCTTTACCTTTCCATTGTTCTCGACCAGCTCAGTGAAACTTGGAGAAAGCCCTGGCTCCAGGCCTATATCTGCTATTCAAATTTCTACCTTATCTTCCTGTATCCTAATTTATTACATCTAATACTGCGTATTGCTTCTAGCATTCTTCTAAGTTTTGGTCCAGTAAGCAGAAGAGAACTAACTGTGGTGACATAGACCCATTAGATGTTAGAGGGTTTTTTAGCAGGCCCAGATCTCAGTTAACACCTTTGGGCTGAGCTTCTTGTTTCACCTGGGGCCCCTCGGACACTTCACAACCTGATGTCAACAAGGGGGAGCCAGTGACACTGAGGAGCCTCAGGGACCCAAAGACACCCTGTGACACTGGGGCACCTCGTGGTTATCGGTCTTGTCCGACAGTTCTGTGCAACCACAGAGAGGCAAAACAGCAGAGTCTGAGCGTGTTGATCCAAATTATTCCCATCTCACCTGAAGATGTCCCTGCTAACAGAGGTCCTGTGTGTTCCCTCTGCTCTCTGGGCACTTGCATCCTTTGAGAGCTGCCCATCACTGTGGTAGCCAAGAGCACAGGGCAGGGGGACCCCTGGAGGGGGAGTAGAGACATCTTTCACTAGATCAGGTTGCTCAGAGCCCCATCCAACC
>NW_021940008.1:0-1174 GCF_001715985.3 Manacus vitellinus | reverse complement strand
CATGCGGGAGCAGCCCAGCGTGGTGCTGAGCGTGGCGCACACCGTGGCCGCCCGCATGTCGCCCTTCGTGCGCCAGATGGACTTCGCCATCGACTGGATGGCCGTGGAGGCCGGGCGGGCGCTCTACAGGTGGGTTTTTGGTTGCACCATTTGTTGTTTATTCAGATTTCATTAATAAAAGACAGTTTTTTTCCCCCAAATCGTTGGGGCTTGACTAGAGGAAAGATGGAAAAGGAATAAACCCTCTTGTTTAATCACCTGGATTGGTCAGGGCAGTCACATGTTGCTTCTATAAAGTGTTGTCTCATTGGAATAAAAAGGATTTGACTCCCACCCCAACCAACCAACCGGGTCCATATAATTTATTTACATATTATATTAATATGCCGTAAATGGCGCCCAGAGTGGGGTGCCATTTGTGGCTTATTAATAATATATTTATAATATATTTATAATAAATAATATATTTATAATAAATAAATAAATCATAGGAACCCCCAAACTAGCTGGGTCCATACAATTTATTTACTTATTAGATTAATAAACCATATATACACACGGATGTGTTACTACCACAACCCAGCTTCCTGTTTTTTGGGGGGGTTTTACTGATAACGGCCCCTATTTTGGGGGAAAATAAAAAAAGAAAATTCCGACATTTTTCAAACTTCTCACCCCCCCACAGGCAGGGGGACAAGTCCGACTGCACCTACATCGTCCTCAACGGGCGGCTGCGCTCCGTCATCCAGAAGGGCAGCGGCAAGAAGGAGCTGGTGGGGGAGTACGGCCGCGGGGACCTCGTGGGCGTGGTGAGCTCTGGGCTGGGGACACGCCGTGGGGACAACCTCGGGCCTCCACTTGACGCTTTGAGATTCGGAGCTGTGGTGGTTTGGACCTGCGTGGTAGTTTTAGTCTAGGCCTTCCTTGGTGACCAGTTTGTAACCAAGGAAGTGACCACGTTCCTGGTATTCCCTGCGATTTTTAAGTAAACCAGGGTATAAAGAAGAAAGGAGGAGAGACCTTCACTCTCTTCCCTTCCGGTGGTTCTGAAGGCGCAGGTTCCCTGCTGTCGGTTCTCATTGTGTGGGGGAGTGAGGCCTAGTGAGGCCTAGTGAGGCCTAGTGCGGTCTAGTGAGGCCTAGTGAGGCCCAGTGCGGCCTAGTGAGGCCTAGTG
>NW_021940007.1:0-1080 GCF_001715985.3 Manacus vitellinus | reverse complement strand
GCTGCCCAAGAAGTGCCCAGGCTTCTCCACCAACTGCACCTCCAAGCCAAAGCTTCCAGACTGTTTTTCCTTGTGGAAAGAGCTGCTGTTCTCTTTTTTCAGCCCTGCGATGCAATGGCCGGTCCCACATCTTTAAAAATTTACTCCAAATGAAGATTCCTGCCAGAGAAAAGTTGCCACCCCAGAAAGGTCTTGCTGCCTAAGAAGTGCCCTGGCTGCCCCAACAACTACACCTCCATGTCAAAGCTTCCAGACTTTTTTTCCGTAGCGAAAGAGCTGTTCTTGCCTTTTTTCAACCCTGTGCTGCAATGGCCGGTCCCACTTCCTGAAAAATTGACTCCAAATGAAGATTCCTGCCAGACAAAAGGTGCCACCACAGAAAACTCTTCCTGCCCGAGAAGTTCCCAGGCTGCCCCACAAACTGCACCTCAAAGCCAAAGCTTCCAGACTTTTTTTCCTTAGGGAAAGAGTTGCTCTTCCCTTTTTTCAGCCCTGTGCTGCAATGGCCGGTCCCACCTTTTGAAAAATAGAATCCAAATGAAGATTGCTGCCAGACAAAAGGTAACACCACAGATATCTCTTGGTGCACAACAAGTGCCCACGCTGCCCTAATAACT
This sequence comes from Manacus vitellinus, assembly GCF_001715985.3. Taxonomy (NCBI): domain Eukaryota; kingdom Metazoa; phylum Chordata; class Aves; order Passeriformes; family Pipridae; genus Manacus; species Manacus vitellinus. Next base: position 463 of record NW_021940007.1, on the reverse strand, counting down.
ACACCTGAAGCCAAAGGTTCCAGACTGTTTTTCTGGTGGAAAGACCTGCTGTTCCCTTTTTTCCGCCCTGCGCTGCAATGGCCAGTCCCACCTCCTGAAAAATAGAATCCAAATGAAGATTCCTGCCAGACAAAAGGTGCCAACAACAGAAAACTCTTCATGCCCGAGAAGTTCCCAGGCTGCCCTAACAACTGCATCTCAAAGCCAAAGCTTCCAGACTGTTTTTCTTGAGAGAAAAGACCTGCTGTTCCCTTTTTTCAACCCTGCTCTGCAATGACCAGTCCCACCTCCTGGAAAATTCAATGCAAATGAAGATTCCTGCCAGACAAAAGGTGCTACCACAGAAAGCTCGTTGCTGCCCAAGAAGTGCCCAGGGTGCCCCAACAACTACACCTCCAAGCCAAAGCTTCCAGACTGTTTTTCCTGGTGGAAAGAGCTGCTGTTCCCTTTTTTCAGCCCTGCG
>NW_021940006.1:0-1115 GCF_001715985.3 Manacus vitellinus | reverse complement strand
CCTCTTGGAAAGCCCTCAGGAAGTTGATCTCGTCCGTCAGCGCGTCCACCTTGGCCTCCAGCTCCACCTTGTTCATGTAGGCAGCGTCCACATCCTAAAAAAAAACCAGGGATAATCCAGGGAACTGTGAAGCTTTGCCGTCGGAGTCCAGCCAGGCCTTGGGGGCTCCCAAACGAGGCTTCCCGAGGATCCCCAGGGACATGTCAGGGCTTAAACTCGATCCCTTGGGATCTAATTCTCCTGGTGGGGAGGATCCTGAGCATCCCCAGGGCCTGAACCTGATCCCTCGGGATCTGATTCTGCCGGTGGGGAGGATCCTGAGCATCCCGAGGATCCCCAGGGACATGCTGGGGCCTGAACCCGATCCCTTGGGGTCTAAGTCTGCCGGTGGGGAGGATCCCGAGCATCCCCAGGGACTAAACCCGATCCCTCGGGATCTGATTCTGCCGGTGGGGAGGATCCTGAGCATTCTAAGGATCCCTAGGGACATGCCAGGGCCTGAACCCAATCCCTTGGGATCTAATTCTGCCAGTGGGGAGGATCCCGAGCATCCCCAGGATCCCCAGGGACACGCCAGGGCCTAAACTCGATCTAATTCTGCTGGTGGGGAGGATCCTGAGCATCCCGAGGATCCCCAGGGACATGCTGGGGCCTGAACCCGATCCCTTGGGGTCTAATTCTGCCGGTGGGGAGGATCCTGAGCATCCCCAGGGACTAAACCCGATCCCTCGGGATCTAATTCTGCCAGTGGGGAGGATCCTGAGCATTCCAAGGATCCCCAGGGCCTGAACCCGATCCCTCGGGACCTAATTCTGCCAGTGGGGAGGATCCTGAGCATCCCGAGGATCCCCTGGATCCCCATTTGCTGGACACGGAGACCTTGGGAAAGGTCCCAAAGGAAGCTCCGGGTAAAGGAATCCCCCCGGGATGTGGATCCCCTTCCCTGCGCCCGGGGGGACCTCGGGGGCTGCTGGGAGCTGCCTTTGGAATTCTGAGGGTGGAACCTTTGGAATTCTGAGGGTGGAACCTCAGGGGCTCGGGCAGAGCTGGAGGAAAGTGGGAGTAGGGACAGAGGGAAACACGGAATAGGGACAAGGAGTAAACACAGAGTAGGG
>NW_021940005.1:0-1176 GCF_001715985.3 Manacus vitellinus | reverse complement strand
GTACAAAAAGTGTTGGCTGACATCACGGTTTTAAGGTGCAGGATGTGCCCCTGCTGCAGTTGCATTGTAATGATTTTCTGTGTTGTAAAGGCTTCCTGTGGCACCTGGCTCACAAGTCAGAGTGCTTTATGGAGTACCCACAAAACTCATGTGTGTGGTCATGAAAGGTGGTTTTAAGCATGCCAGAAGAGTTGCAGTAATGTGACTGTGGAAACTTCCCTAAAATGGGAGAGCTCCTAACAGTGAGCAATGCTTAAACACCCGCTAGAAAAGAAATTTACTCTGTCAGGAACAGTTTGAAGTGTGTGGCCTTGGGGTTTATTTACAGAAGCTGTACAAACTCAAAGCTTGTTATTAAATAATGCCCCTCCTATTCACTGAATGAGATGGGTGATTGCAAAGGAAATTTTCTGTAAGATGCCTGAGTAAGCCTATGTCATAAAGTGTGTACTTAAACAGCTAGAATGGATTTTTCAGGTCTCTGCCAGCTTTTAGATTTTGAGTGTCTGTTGAACATTTACATAGTACTGATTTTAGCATAATGTATTTATGCATTTAGCCTTTTGAATTGAACTGAGAATTTGGTCATCCTCACTGCAAAACACAATCATCTTGGGAATAATTATCAAAAATAACCATTCTCAATAATCACTTTTAAGAGTTTTATAAGGAATTTTCTCAGTGCCTTGCTGCAGAGTAACTTAGACTTGCAAGATCTGACCAGAATATTAATTTGGTCCTGAATATGAAAGCACAGAAAGGACAATACATTCAGATTACTTAGTGCTCTTTTTTTATTTCCATAGCTGTAGAAATGTTGGGGTTTTTTTGTGTACCAGTTATAAGAACAGACTCTTGGCTCCTCCATCTGGTTACTAACTACATATAGTGAAGTGGCTTACTAAGGGCTGCTCAAAAGGCAAAATATACTGTTGGGCAGTTGGTTGTGTATTTTCTCTAATTTTTTCCACACTGTCTTTATATTTGAGACAGCGTTATGCTATTCTAATATATTTTATACATTTTTCATAAGAAATATACTGTGAGACAATGTAATCATCTGATGCTATATATCCTCTTACCAATCTGACCTATCATTTAGGAAATACTCAGGTTTTATTCAAAATTGTGTCAAGAGGAGATGCACTAATTTTTGAAGATTTAATAATGAAAGCA
>NW_021940004.1:0-1119 GCF_001715985.3 Manacus vitellinus | reverse complement strand
TGGGGGGTCGCAGGGCTCCCCTCTCCCCCCCGGAGGGGAAGAGAGGGAGCCCAACCACCCCCTGGCCTTGTCCGCCTACACACAGCAGACACCAAACAGCACAACAACCAAGACCACGCTGCCAACCATTTCTGGTGCTGTGATATGTGGTTTTTGAGCAGAAGCGAACAACATGAGTGGTGGTTGGCTCTCCAGGGAACACTGTCCTGGCACCCAATCACCTCTGAGCCCCCCCAGCCTCTCGAGGGGGGCCAATTTCAAACCATGACACACAGAACACTTCCTTGGCCACTTCCCTCGTTCCTTCTGAAACAGGAGGCCAGGCCCAAAAGAGTTCACTGAGAAATTTGGGCCTGCTGACAAGCTGCCAACATCCCAGACCATCTGTGCTCGTTCTGTTCTACTGACTGGAGCAAAGCTTCAGAGAATGGTAAAAGAAACATTTAATAGGCCTGGAGGTGATAAATTAAGATGCAGCAGGATCAGGGAGACATTTGAATAGAAGAAATAGGCCAGGGCTTTTTCCAAGCTTCAGTGAGTGGGTCAAGAACAATGGAAGAGAAGGAAGGTCAAGCTGAGGAAGATGAGTTGAAGCCCCCAGACCCATGGGAGGAAGGAGGGAACTACCCCCGAGATTGAGGGCCAAGAGAAGCACCGCCCCAAGCCCCACCTGAGCTCCACCCATACTGTTATTAATATGCATAGATGGATGTTGTAATCACTTGAATATGCATTTAATCATATACAAAAATTGTATAAAACCTGCTGGTTCTGTGTGAAGCCTTTGAGCAGCTTTGTCCAGCAGTAGCGCTGTCAATAAATACCTTTGCTGCCCGAAGACCAAAAGCCTCTGGGCAGAATTTGGTCTTTAAGCAGCGAGGTGTTTATTTAGGCAGCGTTGGAGAGCGAGGTGGGTCGCACCACACAAAACTTACTCCTCCTTAGTTGGACTGTTTATATAAGTAGAATATAGGAATATAAGTCAGAATATAGGAATATAAGTAGAATATAGGAATGTAAGTAGAATATAGGAATATAAGTAGAATATAGGAATATAAGTAGAATATAGGAATATAAATCAGAATATAGGAATATAAGTCAGAATATAGGAATATAAGT
>NW_021940003.1:0-1072 GCF_001715985.3 Manacus vitellinus | reverse complement strand
GCAGCCAGTTTAGGCGGCCATTTTGAGAGGCCATCTTGGGCGGCCATCTTGGGTGGCCATCTTGGGCGGCCATCTTAGGTAGCCAGCTTAGGCGGCCATTTTGATCGGCCATTTTGAGCATCCATCTTGGGCAGCCATCTTAGGTGGTCATTTTGAGCAACCATCTTGGGCGGCCATCTTGGGCCCGCAACCCCAAAATCCCGGCGTTTGGCCCCAAAATTCCGCCTTTGGACCCCCAAAATGACACTTTTTGGACCCAAAATGCCACTTTTTGGACCCAAAAAATGCCCCTTTTTTTGGACCCCAAAATGCCACTTTTTGACTCCCAAAAGTTCCAGGTTGGGACTTAAAAATGTCATTTTTTTTTACCCAAAATGCCACTTTTTGGACCCCAAAAATGCCACTTTTTGGACCCAAAATGCCACTTTTTGGACCCAAAATGCCACTTTTTGACCCCCAAAATATCCAGGTTTTGACCCAAAATTGACACTTCTTTTTGGCCCAAAAATGACACTTTTTGGACCCAAAATGCCACTTTTTTTGGTTCCAGAAAGGAAGTTTTTGAGCCCAAAATGCCACTTTTTGACCCCCCAAAAGTTCCGGGTCGGGACTCAAAAATGTCACTTTTTTTGGACCCCAAAATCCCATTTTTTTGACCCCCAAAATATCCAGGTTTTGACCCAAAATTGCCACTTTTTTTTGGCCCAAAAATGACACTTTTTGGACCCAAAATGCCACTTTTTGACCGCCAAAATTTTCAGGTTTTGACTCAAAAATGTCACTGTTTTTGGACCCCAAAATGCCACTTTTTAGACCCAAAATGACACTTTTTGGACCCCAAAAATGTCACTTTTTTTGGTCTCAGAAAGGAAGTTTTTGAGCCCAAAATCCCATGTTTTGGACCCAAAATGCCACTTTTTGACCCCCCGAAAGTTCCGGGCTGGGACTTAAAAATGTCACTTTTTTTGGACCCCAAAATGCCACTTTTTGGACCCAAAATGCCACTTTTTGGACCCCAAAATGCCACTTTTTGACCCCCAAAATATCCAGGTTTTGACCCCAAATCCCCCCA
>NW_021940002.1:14867-16185 GCF_001715985.3 Manacus vitellinus | reverse complement strand
CTCATCTGATCAAACACCAGAGTGTCCACACTGTGGAACGGCCCTACATGTGTAATGGTTGTGGGAAGAGCTTCAGGCACAGCTCCAGCCTGATCCGACACCAGCACATCCACACTGGGGAACGGCTCTACACGTGTGGGGAATGTGGGAAGAGCTTCAGGGACAGCTCCCACCTCCGCACCCACAAGCTCATCCACACAAGTGAACGGCCCTACAAGTGCTTGGAATGTGGGAAGAGGTTTCAGACCAGCTGGAATCTCCTCAGGCATGAGCAGACACACACGGATGAGAGGCCCTTCTGCTGCACCAACTGTGGGAAGGGCTTCAAGCACAACTCCCACCTCATCAGCCACCGGCGCATCCACACAGGGGAGAGGCCCTACAAGTGTGGGGAGTGTGGGAAGAGCTTCCCCCACAGCTCTACTTTGACCAAACACCAACGGACCCACCATTAAGGGAAGCCCCGACTGCGGGAAGAACTTCGGCTGCTGCTTCCACCGGAATGAACCTCTGATGGTTGAGGCAACCCCTGGAGTCCAGTGACTGTCAGTCCATCGCTTTTACCACAAAGGGCCAGTCCCCTTTCCCAGGGGCAGGTTCTTCCAACAGAACCCTTCCTGTGTGGGGTGTGTGTGTGGAGATTCCTGCCTTGGCTGGGGGCCCCCCAAGGTCACTGCTGGAGGTTGAGAGCAGAGATCTCCCCAAGAGCAATGGTCTGGGGGAGTTCCATCCATCTCTAATTAGGAATTATTGCTTTTGTGACAGCTTGAGTAGAATTGCTTCAACAATTGCTTTAGTGTAGAGCACTGTCCTATCTTATCCTGTACTCCTGGTAGTTTTAGTGTTTCTGTTGTGCAGTAAATAATTCTGATGAAGATCTTTTGTCTGATCATTTGTAACCCTAAATAAATTCATTTCTATCAATAGATCTGATTTGCCATCATTAAAACCTGGGAAACAAAAGTATTTCAGTCACACCTCTGTAATTCCTCTAAACTGGGTTTAGTTATGTTATGTTGGCATAAACCAAGACTGAGATTGGATCCAGCAGGCCGCAGCACCCCACAGGAAGTTGGGAGCTCAGGGGGGCCACCCCCATTGCCCACCCCCCTGTGCCCAAAGACCCCCCCATGGGACCGTCAGACCCTCCAGACAACCCTCCCTTTTCCACCCTTCTCCCTGTTCCTTCCATATTCCCATTGTCCCCTAAATCCCCCATTTCCCCCCTGAACACTTTTGGGGTCCCAACCCCCACTTTTTGCCCCCTCTCCTGTGGGTACTGAAGGAGAAAATGAGGCTGCACACACAGAGTTCCATT
>NW_021940002.1:8808-9786 GCF_001715985.3 Manacus vitellinus | reverse complement strand
TCCTGAAATAAAGGGGCCATTGTGACACTGCAGAAACCCATGGAATCAGGAGGCCATTGTGGCACTGCAGGGCCTCTTGGAAACAAAGAAACCCTGGGCCACAATGGAATTTCATGGAATCAAGAGGCCATTGTGACACTGGGGAACCTCGTGGAACAAAAGGAATCCAGGGACACTGTGGGACTTCATGGAATCAAGGGGCAGTTGTGACACTACAGGGCCTTATGGATCCAAAAGAACACAGGGAAACTGTGGAATCTCGTGGAACCAAGGGACTGGTGGGGCCTCATGGAACAAAAGGAACCCTGAGACATTTTAGAAGCTCATGGGACAAAACGTCCATTGTGGCACTGCAGGGCCCCATGGAAATAAAAGAACACAGGGACACTGAAATGTGGTGGAACCAAGGGGCCATGTTGACATGTGGGACCTCATGGAAGAAAAGGAACTCTGAGACCTTTTGGAACCTCATGGAGCCAAGGGGCCATTCTGACCCTGAGGAACCTCGTGGACTCAAGGGGCCACTGTGACACTGCAGGGCCTCATAGAACCAAAGGAACCCTGAGACATCTCAGAGCCTTTGGCTGTGCTGGACCAGCTGGGAGGCAGAGCCAGCTGATGGTGCTCCCTGCCACTGACCACCTCCCACAGACCCTCCTGTGTGGCCATGGAGGGGGCTCAGAGGGGCCCTGCCTTGTTCCAGAGCTGGGACATTGCTTTGGGGGCTGCTCTTGGTCAACCTGGGGAAGTTCATTGAGGGCAAGAGAAGTCACTTGCAAGAGTTTTCCCTGTACCTGCTGTGTCCCCTGGGCTTGCAGAGCTCTGTTTGCCACTTCACAGCAAGATTTAGTACTTGATCTCTGGTAACTCCACCCTGGGCAGGATTCTGCTCCAGGGCTCCATTCCCTGCTGACTGAATGGGACGGGCTGTCCCTGCAGATCCTCTGTGCTCTCCTGCACTTCCTGAGTTCCTACAGA
>NW_021940002.1:4543-8348 GCF_001715985.3 Manacus vitellinus | reverse complement strand
TGGAAATGCCCTCCAGCTTCAGGGGAGGTCTTGGTAGAAGGATCAGGGGAAAAGCATTTGTGTCCTTTCTTCCACTCAGAGATTGTGATTCCTCATGTACAGAATAACATAGGCAGGATGTTTGACAAATACCTTGCTGCACAAACTTTTATTTTGTTTAAATGCACACAAAGCATGATTCCTGATTAGTGTATTTTGTGGGTCAAAAAAAGAGGTAGAGAGTGAATTATATGGGATGAAGAATAAAATTTCAGTGTTAATGACATGAACAGAGGGAAAAAAAAGGAAAGCCCCCCACCCCCACCACTATCAAAAGCTTTAGAAGGCAGGCTTGGCCCAAAATGTGTTACACAATGTGTGTTCTGCAGAAGAAAAGAGGCAGTTTATTGCTCCTTAAAAACATCCAGTCATCATTTTCCTTATGGCATCCTTGAGCTCCTGGTTCCTGAGGCTGTAGATGAGGGGGTTCAGTGATGGAGGTACCACCACATAGAGAACTGACACCACCAGGTCCAGGGATGGGGAGGAGATGGAGGGGGGCTTCAGGTAGGCAATTATGGCAGTGCTGACAAACAGGGACACCATGGCCAGGTGAGGGAGGCAGGTGGAAAAGGCTTTGTGCTGTCCCTGCTCAGAGGGGATCCTCAGCACAGCCCTGAAGATCTGCACATAGGAGAAAACAATGAAAATGAAACAACCAAATGCTAAAGAGATAGTAAACCAGAGAAGCCCAATTTCCCTGAGGTAGCCTGAGTGAGAGCAGGAGAGCTTGAGGATGTGTGGGATTTCACAGAAGAACTGGCCCAGGGCATTGCCCTTGCACAGGGGCAGGGAAAATGTACTGGCTGTGTGCAGCAGAGCAATGAGAAACCCAGTGGTCCAGGCAGCTGCTGCCATGTGGGCACAAGCTCTGCTGCCCAGGAGGGTCCCGTAGTGCAGGGGTTTGCAGATGGCAACGTAGCGGTCGTAGCACATGATGGTGAGGAGGGAAAACTCTACTCTAAGAAAGAAGACAAGCAGAAAGGCCTGTGCAACACATCCATGGTAGGAAATGGTTGTGGTGTCCCAGAGGGAATTGTGCATGGCTTTGGGGACAGTGGTGCAGATGCAGCCCAGGTCTGTGAGAGAGAGGTGGAGCAGGAAGAAGTACCTGGGGGTGTGCAGGTGATGGTCACAGGCTACGGCGCTGAGGATGAGGCCGTTGGCCAGGAGGGCAGCCAGGGAGATGGCCAGGAAGAGCCAGAAGTGCAGGAGCTGCAGCTCCCGCCTGTCTGTGAATGCCAGGAGGAGGAACTGGGGGATGGAGCTGCTGTTGGACATTTGCTGCCTCTGGACATGGGGACCTGTTCAAGGAGGAAAGGACAGTGACTGTGCAGGGCAGACTTCTCTGGGAAAAGCCCGTTCTCAGAGGCCCATCCCTGCTCCTCAACACTTCCCCTTTGACCATGTCCAGGTGACCTTCCTTCCCCGTGGTTGCTGGAGCCCTGATTGCTGCTGGCCAAGTGCTCTGTGAGCAGCAGGACCTCACCCTGCAGGACACTGGGCAGTCAGCCCTGCTCCCCCCAGTCAGGGCACGAGAACAGTGAGGGCAGGGCCAGTCCTGGGAGGTGAACTTTGACAAAGAATCTGCTCCTAAGGCACAGCAGCTTGTCAGCAACAGCACTGCCAGGGTGCAGGCAGGGGGATGGTAGAAGGCAGAGGGAGAGATTCTGCTGCACTCTGGGAGAACAGAGAGGCCTGTGAGGCAGGAGGATTGTCTGAGGCCCAGTGCAGAGTGAGGGGAGCTGTTCTGTCCCTCTGTCCTGTGCCCAGCTGCCCTGCACTGGCACCTTTCTGAGACACAGCTCAAAGTTATACTCCTGTGTTCCCCTGGAGAGCAGAGGGACCCATGGCAGAGAAATTGGCTCCCCCTTTCCCAAAGTCAGGGACAGTCATCTCATTTCCAGCCTCCCAGAGCCCAGAGCCCCCGGGACACAGAGAGCTGGGACAGCTCCTTGCTGTGCTCAGCCCTGCACAGGAGGAGCCCCAGGGGCTGGGCCTGACTCTGCAGCTCAACCTGCCATTCCCAGAGAGCCTGTCAGCAATAGCAGGAGCACCTGAGCAAGGCAAGGAGAGAGACAGCTGGGCCCTGAGGAAAGGCTTTCCCTTCCCAGCCCTGCACAGCCCCTCCCAGGCAGCCCCAGTGCAGGACAGTCCCCTCAGGCCCTGCTCAGCAGCAAATGGGCACAGGGCAGCAGAGATGCCCTCCATCCCTCCTGCTGCTCTGCCTGCCCAGGAGGTGCCTGAGGGCCCAGAGCCCCCGGGCTGAGGGCTGTGCTGGCTGGGAGGGGACACAAGAGCTGTGCTGCTCAGGGAAGGGCTCTGCACTGCAGGGCAGGGCCGGGAGGTGCCACATCTGCCCTGCAGCAGGGCTGCCCTCAGCATTCCCTCCCTCCCCGCCCATGTCTCTGCTGCCTGGAGCTGCCCCAGCTGGGAGCTGGTCCTTGAGCCCTGTGGTCCCTTCCTTCCAGTGCTCCCAGAGCCCAGCCCAGCCCCTGAATGCACAGCTCAGCCCTGCAGCTGCTCAGGCTGTGCAGGGATTAAAGAAGAGCTCAGCCCAAGCCTGGGGACAGTGGGAAGATGCTGCTGGCTGGATCTGGAGGCTGATGGGGGGTGAGGGCACTGGCTGAGGTTCTCAGAAAACATCAGCAAGATGGTTTAAGAGTCTCAGCCCCTGCTCTTAACTGTCCAGCTGAGTTTCCATTCCTACCAGCTTGAAAGAAAAGTAGAAGCACAGATTGATGAAAGCAGAGACTCAAGCAGGAAAGTCTGACCCTGAAGGTGCTCATGAAAAGTTGCATCAAAATGACCTGGCCATGAGCTGGAGCTCCGAGCAGCCCTTGCCCAACCAGCACCCTCTCAACAGCAGAAGAAACCTGTCCTGCCCTGCCAAGAGTCACTCCTTCCACCCACAGCTTCACTCCACAGTGCTGTGGGAGCTCCCCAGGAAGAGTGAGAGGTGACCCCAGCAGTGACAGATCCCCTGCCCTGGCAAAGAGCCCTCTGGGCTGCAGGACCCTGCTCTGCAGGACAGCCCTGGGCATTCCTGGCTGCACCCCCCATTCACACCCTGCATCTGTCCCTGGAAGGAGCTGTCCTGCCCTGTCCCTCTGATGGTGCCACAAAGAAGCCCTGCCCTGGAGCTCCTCCTGCTCCTCTGCAACAGAGAAACTGTGGGAGTCCTCCTAAAAGATCCTCCAGGCTGTGGGATGTGCCAGCTTTGGCAGATTCCTCCAGGCACACAAGCAACATTGTCCTGTGTGCACAGACTTACCATGGAGAGGCTGTGAAAATCTCTCCCCCACTGAAGGTTCAGCTCACTGTCTTTCCAATCCTGATTCCCTTCAACCTTTTCCTGCCTCGTTCCCTTCCCCTTGGTGCTGCAGGCAGTGCCCTCAGCCCTGCTGGGCTGTGCAGAGGAGCTGCTCACCAGCAGAGCTGTCTCTTTGAAGCTCTTCTTGATTGCCAGGAGCTCCCTGTGTGCCAGGAGCCCAGCCCAGCTCAGCAGCACAGCAACAGCCCCAGGCATTTCATGACCCTCCAGGGGATTTGTCATTGTTTACATGAGACTCAGTCCCTGAGAGGAAGTTCAAACAACTTTCCAAGAAGTCAAAGTGAGATTCAAACACAAAATTTCTTGTAGTGCTAATGAATCTCACTGAGGGGCACAACTGAGAACGTGTCCCCAGGTTCCAGTTAGAGCAGAAAAGTGCAGACAGTGATGACAAGGATGGACAAGCAAGGGAAAGGTGGCTCTGATGCTGAA
>NW_021940002.1:0-3571 GCF_001715985.3 Manacus vitellinus | reverse complement strand
GTTTCTGGGAAATGGCATGGAAGGCTATAGAATACACAGTTTTGGGTTACACCCATACCATGATGAACTGGTCTCAGCTGTCCTAACTAGGGCACCACGGTGACTGATAGTAGCAATGAGAACGTATGATGGTTCCCATGGTAACTGATTGTAGCAATGAGAATGTATGATGGTTGCCATGATAACCAACTGTACCAGTGGGAAGTATGATGGTTCCTGTGGTAACTGACCATAGTAATGGGAATGTATGCTGGTTGCCATGGTAACTGACTGCAGCAACAGCAATGTATGCTTGTTGCCATGGTAACCAACCATAGCAATGTGACTTTATGATGGTTGCCATGGTAATCGAGCATAGCAATGCGAATCTATGATGGTTGCCATGGTAACAAACTGCAGCAATGGAAATGTGTGATGGTTGCCATGGTGACTGTAGCAACGGAAATGATTGATGCTTGCTGTGGTAACCCACCGTAGCAATGGGAATGTATGATGGTTGCCATAGTAACTGACCGCAGCAGTGGGAAGTATGATGATTGCCATGGTAACTGACCACAGCAATGGAAATGTGTCATGGTTGCCATGGTAAACTGACTCTAGCAACTGGAAGTATGATGTTTACCATGGTAACTGACTGTAGCAACAGGAATGTATGATGGTTGCCACAGTAACTGACTATAGAAATGACAATGTATTGTGGTTGCCATGGTAACGGACTGTACCACTATGTTGTTTACCATGGTAACTGACTGTAGCAATGGGAATGTATGTTAGTTGCCATGGTAAACAATCATAGCAACGTGACTGTATGTTGGTTTCCATGCTAACTGACCATAGCAATGCTAATGTATGATGGTTGCCATGGTAACCTACTGTAGCAATGGGAATGTATGGTGGTTCCTATGGGAACTGACCGTGGGAATGAGAATGTATGCTGGTTGCCATAGTAACTGACCGCAGCAGTGGGAAGTATGATGATTGCCATGGTAACTGACTGTAGCAATGGGAATGTATGCTAGTTGCCATGGTAACTGACCATAGCAACGGGAATGTATGCTGGTTGTCATGGTAACTGATGATAGCAATGGGAATTTATTATGTTGCCATGGTAACCAACTGTAGCAAGATGACTGTATTATGGTTGTCATGGTAACTGACCATAGAAACTGGAATTCACATGATTACCATGCTAACTGATCGTAGCAACGTGACTGTATGATGGTTGCCATGGCAATTGATTGTAGCAGTGGACCGTATGATGGTTGCCATGGTAACCAACCACAGCAATGGGAATGTGTGATGGGTACCATGGTAACCGACAATAGCACTGGGAATGTATGGTGGTTACCATGGTCACCGACCATAACAGTTGGAATGTATGGTAGTTGCCATGGTAACCAACCGTAGCAACAGGAATCTATGATGATTGCCTTGGTAACTGACCATAGCAATGGGACTTTATGATGACTCCCATGGTAACTGACCGTAGCAATGGGAATGTATGATGGTTTCCACGGTAACCGACCATAGCAATTGGATTGTATGCTGGTTGTCATAGTGACTGACCGTAGCAACGTGGCTGGATGCTGGTTACCATAGTAACTGATAGTAGCAATGGGACTGTATGATGGTTGCCAGGGTAACTGACTGTGGAAATGGCAATGTATGATGTTTGCTATGGTAACTGACAGTACGAATGGGAATGTATTATGGTTGCCATGGTAACTGACAGTAGGAATGGGAATGTATGATGGATGCCATGGTAACTAACTGTAGCAACGGGAATATATGCTGGTTGCCATTGGTAACTGACTCTACCTGTGGGAAGTATGACGGTTGCCATGGTAACCGACTGTAGCAATAGGAATGTATGCTGGTTTCCATGGTAACTGCCCATAAAAATGGAAATGTCTGATGTTTGCCATGGTAACTGACTGTAAGAATGGAAATGCATACTCTTTACCATGGGAACTGACCATAGCAATGGGAATGTACGCTGATTGCCATGATAACTGACCGTAGTGACAGGAATGTATGATGGTTGCCATGGTAACCGAGCATAGCAATGGGAATGTGTGATGGTTGCCATGGCAACTGCTCATAACAATGGAAATGTCTCATGGTTGTCATGGTAACTGACTGTAACAATGGAAATGTATGCTGGTTTCCATGGTAACCGACCATAGCAATGGGAATGTATGTTGGTTGCCATGGTAACTGACAATAGTGACGGGGATGTATGATGGTTACCATGGTAAACGAGCATAACAATGAGAATGTGTGATGATTCCCATGGTAACGACTGTGGCAATTGTAATGTATGATGGTTGCCATGGTAACTGACTGTAGCAGTGGGAAGTATGTTGGTTGCCATGTTAACTTACTGTGGCAACAAGAATGTATGATGGTTGCCATGATAACTGACCATAGCAACGGGAATGTGTGATGGTTGCCATGGTAGCTGTGTGTAGCAGTGGGAATGTGTGATGTTTGTCGTGGTAACTGACCATAGAAATGGGAATGTGTGACGGGTGCCATGGTAACTGATTGTACCAGTGTGATGTTTGGCTGTAGTAACTGACTGTAGAAAAGGGAATGTATGATGGTTACCATGGTAACTGACTGTACCAATGGCAATGTATGATGGTTGCGATGGTAACTGACCGTGGCAATGAGACTGTATGCTGGTTGCCATGGTAACCAACCATACCAGTGGGAAAGTATGCTTGTTGCCACGGTAACTGACTGTAGCAATGGGAATGTGTGATGGTTGCCATGGTCACCGACCGTAATGACAGAATATATGATGGTTGCCATGGTAACCAACTGTAGCAATTGGAATGTGTGATGGTTGCCATGGTAACTGAGCATAGCAATTGGAATGTATGCTGTTTGCCACAGTAAATTACTGCAGCAATGGGAATGTATTATGGTTACCATGGTAACCGACCATAGCAATGACAATGTATTACGGTTGCCATGGTAACTGACCGTGGCAATGAGAATTTATTCTATTTGCCATGGTAACTGACCATAGCAATGGGAATGTATGCTGGTTGTCATGGCAACTGTGATTTCCTTAGACTATGAGCATGATAGTTTCATCTGCAAAAACATTAGTGAATGTCCAGAAGTCTCTCAAGATGGGCTTTAAATGTCTCAAGCACATGAGCACTAGAGAGGGGCTAAGGAGCTGCTGCCTCAATGGTGTGGAGACTGAGGACAGCACAGGACAGTCCTGAGAGGGCTTGAAAAGAGGATCTGGAGATGGTGCATCCTTTTGTCAGAGAAGAAAGGAGCATGAGAAAGAAAGAATTAATGCCAAATGCAGCTGGGGAGGTCCCGAGTGGACGTGAGGAAAAAGGAATTTCACTCAATGGAAAACATTGTGCTGCAACACGTCACCCAGAAGGAGTCTGGATGAGCCCAAGGCTTTGTGTGTGCAGGAAGAGCCAGGGAGGACGCAGAGATGTCAGTGCAGGAAGGTGCCAGCCAGGTGGGGCAGCCGGGGGATGACGACAGCCTGCAGGGAAAGGGGCAGGGCATGGACACCGTAGGACAGCCTGGGCTG
>NW_021940001.1:0-1177 GCF_001715985.3 Manacus vitellinus | reverse complement strand
AAACCCCACATGACCCAACACTGGATGTTGGGAAGGAATGTTGGCTGTGAGGGTGGGGAGGCCCTGGCACAGGTTGGCCAGAGAAGCTGTGGCTGCCCCTGGAAGTGTCCCAGCCAGGTTGGACGGGGCTTGGAGCAACCTGGTCTAGTGGAAGGTGTCCCTGCCCATGGCAGGGGGTGGAACCGTATGATCTTTAAGGTCCCTTCCAACCCAAACCATTCCATGATTCTCTGATGATTCTAGGATTGCAGTCCAAGCACTGCCAGTTTCTGCTTTGCTGATCCCAAGCTCCTGAGGAAGATGAATCCTTCCTCTTGGAGAGGGGTTGGCTACTTGTCTCAGAGCTCTCTCCTGCCTGGCAGGAAGCTCTCCATTTTCCTTGTAAAGTCCTCTGGGCCCAATCAAGGCTTAAATTAAAATCCAGACTTGCTGGTTTTCAAGGCCAATTTTGCCCCCTAAAACACTGTTTATTTCTTCCCTCCCTTCCAGCATGTGAGGATGGATCACTTGTTCTTCCCACACACTCCATCCTGACAGGGCAGGGATGCATAAAATTAAACAAGGGCAGCACATTGCTGTGCCTGTCCTGGCTGCTCAGGCTCCTGGAGGGTGGGAAGGAGACAAGGACCAGTGTAAAACCAGAAGACACAACTGGGAGGCTTCCTGGATATCCACAACATCTCCTGTCTTTGGGGATGCTGTGCAGTCATGAAGACTTTAATGGCTTTAAACTAAATTAGATAGTAGATGTTTAGATGGGATATTGGGAAGGAATTCCTGGTTGTGAAGGTGGGGAGGCCCTGGCACAGGTTGCCCGGAGAAGCTGTGGCTGCCCCTGGATCCCTGGAAGTGTCCCAGGCCAGGTTGGATGGGGCTTGGAGTAACCTGGGCTAGTGGAAGGTGTCCCTGCCCATGGCATGGGAGTGGAACTGGATGCTCTTTAAGGTTCCTTCTATCCCCTCTGGCAAAGCATAGAAATGCACCAGGGGTCACATAAGTTCTGTAATCCCAGAATCATCATAAAATCAGAATGGTTTGGGTTGGAAGGGACCTTATGGACCATCCAGTACCACCCCCTGCTGTGGGCAGGGACACCTTCCACTAGCCCAGGTTGCTCCAACCTGGCCTTGGACACTTCCAGGGATCCAGGGGCAGCCACAGCTTCTCTGGGCAACCT
>NW_021940000.1:0-1178 GCF_001715985.3 Manacus vitellinus | reverse complement strand
GCTTTCACTGGTTTAATTAAGTGCTCACACGCTGCGTGCCAGGTGCTGTCTCTCACCTGCTCCAGGCTCCAGGGTGTCCCTGCGGCTCCGGATTAGCTCCGCTCCCGCCTCGCCCAGTGGGATCTGCCCACGGCCCCCCCTCTGCCACGCTGCTCTGGGACATCCCAGTGCTGTGGCTGGAGCCCCTTCCCCTTCCTGCTGCCCCCTCCCTCCTCTGGCACCCACCTTGCAGAGCTTCCCCCTGCTCCACTGGTGTTCCTGTGGGATGTGTTCCCGGTGTTTCTGCAGGATGCTCTCCCACTGTTTGCACTGGATGCTCTCCTGGCTGTGTGTGATTTCCCCGGCTTGTCACTGGGCTGCCTGAGGGGCAGCAGGTCCCATGTGCCTGGGGAGCAGAGGATGGGGTGCTGGGGGTGCTGGGGGTGCCATGTGGCTCCATGTGGGGTGACCAGGGCAGGTCCCTGGAGTGGTGCAGGTCCTGGTGCCCTCGTGGCTCCCGCGGCCTCATTCCCCAACTGTGTTGGTGCTTGTGACCCCAGTGGGCTGGGACGGATCAGGGACCCCATGGGGGGGTTCCTGGCTCCCTCCTTCCCTGTCTAACCCCCCTCCCCCCTGTCCTGGCCCAGACGTGGAGCAGATGGCCATCGACTGGCTCACGGGCAACTTCTACTTCGTGGACGACATCGATGACAGGATCTTTGTCTGCAACAAGAACGGGGACACCTGTGTCACACTGCTGGACCTGGAGCTCTACAATCCCAAGGGGATCGCGCTGGACCCAGCCATGGGGTGAGTCCTGGCAACTCACTGCCCTTGGGGACAGCTGGCAAGGGTGGTCTGTCCCTCTGGGGCTTGGGGGTCTCCTGTACCTGCCCGTGTCAAGCCCCCATCTCTGCAGGGACACCTCCCACTCCGCCCGCCCCGGCAGCGGCTCCGCAGGGCTCAGTCCTGCAGGACCCCCCTGGCCCAGCTCGGGATAAGCTGCTGCTCCCAGCTCGTGCCACTCAGCGTGGCCACAGCTTTGCTCCGGCTTTTGGGAGCTGAAACAGTCGGCTCCTTGCACGGCCGGAGCGGCTCCCTCGGGCCCGTGTGTCCGGCAGCTGCCTCTGCACAGTCCCAGGGCTGGGGAGGCCGGGATGCTGAATCACTGGAGCAGCTCAGGGCACGCACAGCAGCTG
>NW_021939999.1:0-1176 GCF_001715985.3 Manacus vitellinus | reverse complement strand
CCCAGGTTGCTCCAACCTGGCCTTGGACACTTCCAGGGATCCAGGGGCAGCCACATCTTCTCTGGGCAACCTCTTCACCCTCACAGGGAAGGAGTATTTCTTCTAATATTCTTTCTGAAGATGCCAAAGCCATCTCAGCACCACAAGAGCAAGATGAACCCTGGCTCCACGTGGATTTTATCCCTCCCTGCCTTCCAAGGGTGGACTCAGGGCTGGCACCACAGTGCTGTGGTTTCAGCCATGGTCATCCCCGTGCCCACCAGCCTCAGGACTGGCCAGGGCTCAAAGGCTTGGCCCCAACAGTGACTTAGAGCTCACCCTGAGTCCCCCCTGGCTTGGCTGAGGGATCTGAGCCTGTTACACCCCATTTTCTGGGCTGTTTTCCAGGGCCTGGGTCCTGTTAACTCTTCCCATCACTTCCACGTCCTTCCTTGAGCAGAGCACCCTGGACAAAAGCATCCTGCTGGTGCTCTCAAGTGCCACTGAACCCTCCCACATCCCTCCTGTTGCATCTGGGCATTAGGTTTGGAGCCATTTGGGCTTTAACTGAGACCTGTGGCTTATTTAAATAAATAGTGCAGGCTCTGAAATGCTGGGGACATCAGGAAGGTGCAGCACAGCCTCCCCCTCACTGCCTGTGGCGTTTTGGACCTCTCCTGGAAGGAGCATTTGGCACATCCCTGTGAGGAGGGGTCTGGAGGGACAGGGGTTGGATACAACTGGAGGTCACCATGTCTGCCCCTGGAAACAGTGACCCCTGAGCCCCCCAGGAGTGTCCTCTCTCACAGCAGGCCCTGGGCATGGCCTCAGGACAGTGATGATAATCAAATCACATGCTCCAGGGATTCTGCCTGCAGGAATAAGGAAAGCAGGGCTTTTTTTTGGCCCCTGCCCACTGCACAATTAACTGGAAGTATGTGGAGGCTTTTTGTGTGTTTGTGTCTCTTTGCCTTGTCTCCCATTTTGAAGGAAAAGGAAAAGAGAAAATAAGAAAAAGAGGACAAAAAAGAGAAAAAAAAGATAAAAAGAAAAAGAAAAAGAAAAAGAAAAAGAAAAAGAAAAAGAAAAAGAAAAAGAAAAAGAAAAAGAAAAAGAAAAAGGAAAAAGAAAAGGAAAAAAAAGGAAAAGAAAAAGAAAAAGGAAAAGAAAAGAAAAAGGAAAAGAAAAAGAAAAAGA
>NW_021939998.1:0-1066 GCF_001715985.3 Manacus vitellinus | reverse complement strand
CTAAAACTGGGCTAAAACTGGGCTAAAACTGGGATGGGCCTGGGCCTAAACCTGGGGTGGACCTGGGCTAAAACTGGGCTGGACCTGGGCTGGACCTGGGCCTAAACCTGGGCTGAACCTGGGCTAAAACTGGGATGGACCTGGGCTAAAACTGGGCTAAACCTGGGGTGGACTTGGGCTAAAACTGGGCTGGGCCTGGGCCTAAATCTGGGATGGATCTGGGCTAAAACTGGGCCTAAAGCTGGGCTGGACCTGGGGTTGACCTGGGCCTAAACCTGGGGTGGGCCTGGGCTAAAACTGGGCTGAACCTGGGGTGGACCTGGGCCTAAACCTGGGCTAAAACGGGGATGGGTCTGAGTCTAAATCTGGGCTGGATCTGGGCTAAAACTGGGCTGGACCTGGGCTAAAACTGGGCCTAAACCTGGGCTGGATCTGAGTCTAAACCTGGGCTGAATCTGGGCTGGACGTGAGTCTAAAACTGGACTGGACCTGGGCTAAAACTAGGATGGGCCTGGGCCTAAACCTGGGGTGGACCTGGGCTAAAACTGGGATGGACCTGGGCTGGGCCTGGGCCTAAACCTGGGGTGGATCTGGGCCTAAACCTGGGATGGATCTGGGCCTAAACCTGGGCTAAACCTGGTCTGAACCTGGGCCTGAAACTGGGCTGGACCTGGGTCTCAACCTGGGCTGAGTTTAGGCCTAAACCTGAGCTAAACCTGGGCTAAACCTGGGCTGAACCCGGGCTGAGCCTGGGCCTAAAGCTGGGTGTGAACTGGCCCCAGGTGTCTCCTCTTACCTGTCTCAGGTGTGCTCAGGTGACCCCCGAGGACAAGCCCCTCCTGGCACTGTGTTCTCTCTTGTCTCTCACCTGGCCCACCTGTCCCCTCTCACCTGTCCCACCTGTATCTCACCTGTCTCACCTGTCCCTACCTGTCCCCTCTCACCTGTCCCACCTGTCCCCTCTCACCTGTCCCACCTGTCCCACCTGTCCCTTCTCACCTGTCCCCTCTCACCTGTCCCACCTGTATCTCACCTGTCCCACCTGGCCCCTCTCACCTGGCCCCTC
>NW_021939997.1:13875-19292 GCF_001715985.3 Manacus vitellinus | reverse complement strand
TTCCAGTGTCCCCTAGTACAATCCCAATATGATGCCTGTCACTCCTAGTCATTCCCCTTATAATCTCAGATGCCCCCAGTGTGGTTCCAGTCACTCTCAGTATGAACCAGATTGCTTCTGGTCACTCCCAGTAGGAACCCAGTCAATTCCAGTCACTCCCAGTATGGTTCCAGTCACTCTCAGTATGATCTCAGTATGATTCCAGTATGATCCCACTCACTCTCAGTCATTATCAGTATAATCCCAGTTGCCCCCAGCATGGTACGAGTTGCTCACAGTTTGATCCTACTCTCTCCCGGTCACTCCCAGTATGATCCCAGTCGCCCCCAGCATAGTCCTGCTTGCTTCCAGTCACCCCCAATATAATCTCAGGTGCTCCCTCTAGGGTCACATTCAGTTTCAATCACTACCCATATGACCCCAGTATGTTCTCTGTCACTCCTAGAATAATCCCAGTATGATTCCAGTCACTCCCACTCACTCCCACTCACTTCCAATCAGATCACAGTTGCCCCCTGTGTGGTCCTAATTGCTCCCAGTCACTCCCAGTATGGTTTTAATAATCTCCAGTATGATTCCAGTCACTTCCATTATGGTCCCAGTCAGTTGCAGTCACTTCCAGTATGATCCCAGTCACCTGTAATATGATGCCATTTACCCCCAGTGTGGTTGCAGACACTCCCAATATGAACCCATTTTCTTCCAGTCACTAGTAGGATCCCAATTGCCCCCACCTTAGTCCAAGTTGCTCCCAGTCACCCCCAGTGAGGTTTAGGTATTTTTCCAGTCACTTCCAGTATGATCCCAGTCACTTCCAGCTACTCCCAGTAGAATCATAGTCACTCCTGGTTACTCTCAGTATTATGGCAATCACCCCCAGCTTGGTCGAAGTTGCTTCATTCATCCCAATCAGTCACCCCCAGTATTATCCCAGTCAATTCCTGTCACTCCCAGAGTGATTCCATTATGATCCCAACCACTCCCAATATGATCCTGGTCTCTTCCTCTATGGTCTCAGGCAGTTCCAGTCACTCCCACTAAGGTTCATGTAAGTTCCACTCACACCCAGTATGATTCCAGTCTGATCTCAGTCATTCCTTCTATGGTCTTAGGCAGTTCCAGTCACTCCCAGTATCATTGATTCCACTGTCCTGTTACTGACAAAGATATCAAACAGCACCGATCCCATCCCCCTCCCTTGAGGATGCCCCTTGTCACCAGCCTCCACTCTGCCATTGAGCTGTTGGCTGTGACCTTTTGAGTGTGACCATCCAGCCAATTCCTTATCCACCGAGTGGCCCATCCCTCATATCCATATCTCTCCAGTTTGGAAACCAGGGTGTTGTGCAGACAGTGTCAAATGCTTCGCACAAATCCAAGTGGGTGACATCAGTTGCTCTTCCCCATCCACCCCTGCTGTAACCCTGTTGTGAAAGACACCAAAGTTGTCAGGCTTGATTTGCCCTCAGTGAAGCCATGTTGGCTGTCACCAACCACCTCCTTATTTTCCATGTACCTTAACATGGATTCCAGGAGGATCTGCTCCATGATCTTGCCCAGCACAGAAGTGAGACTGACCAGCCTTGTCCATGATTAAAAATGAAAGGATCCAACTTGACTTCATGTTGTTCCCAAAACAGGTGGGGTGGACACCAGGGACAATGTCACAGATGCAATCAGATCTTCTCCAGGGCCACTGTGGGGCTCTGGGTGCCTCCAGAGCAGTGGAGGAGCTGGAGACCAAGGGTTTGAAAGACCAAAACTGCCCCCCACTGCTCCCAGGATACCTCAATGCCCTCAAGAATTTGATCTGCATGTTGATCTCCTTCTGTCCATCTTCCTGGAGAAGGAGATACATGCCTAAACTTCCATCCTCTCCACACCCTCTCTACAGGTATTTATGGAATTCATGAGGCCCCACAGTGTCTTTCCATTCCAGCACCCTCAGCCTTCTCCAGTCCCAGTCATCATATTGGTGGCCCTTCCCCATGTCTGGTTTAAAGCTCCCTGAGGCGTCTGGCCACCTTACTGGTGATGACCCAGTTGTTCCAGCTGGTCAGGTGAATCCCACCACCTCCCAACAGACCTTCTCAAAAGTGAATCCATAGTCATGGAAGCCCAAACCTTGAGTACGGCACCAACCAAGTGCTCCAGTCCCTTCATAACCATCCACGGACTCTCTCCAGTATGGCCATGTCTCCCCAGGACTGGGAAATGCTGTTCCTGGATCACACAGGTGAAGAGACCCTGGGGGGAAGGTTGAGCTTCTGGCCCATGGTTAATGTCCCTCCCTTGGCCCAAGGCCACCCCTGGGGTCATCGCTTGGGTAATGTCCCCATGGCCAGCCTTGGGGCCGTTGCTTGAGTAATGTCCCCACAGCCACCCCCAGGGCCATCACTTGGGTAATGTCCCCACAGCCATCCCCAGGACTGTCACTTGGGTAATGTCCTGAAGGCCACCCTCAGGACTATCACTTGAGTAACATCCCCACAGCCACCCCCAGCGCCATCACTTGGGTAGTGTCCCCACGACCACAACTGTTGAGATCAGACGTACTGTTGAGATCAGATGTACCGGATGCTGGCTGTTAGCAGTGATCTGATAACACTCCCCTGAGGAAGAAGGATCTGTCACCCACTTGCGCAACAGCCACAGGAGTTGAGACACCCAAAACACACAAAAGAGCAGTTTGCACCCCAGAGCCCCTCACTCCTCTCTGAAGGCGTCTCCTGGACGCCATCTCAGCTCGCCATGGTCAGGTACAAGGTGACAGTGGCCACAGGTGATGTGGCAGAAGCTGGCACCAAGAACTCCATCTCCATCACCTTGGTGGGCAGCCGAGGCGAGAGCCGCAGGACCACTGTCTCCCTCTTGTTCCTGCCGGGACAGGTGGGGATGAGGACACAACGCGTGGCAGAGCTGTCCTGGGGACATGAGAGGTGGCATAGGCTGTCCCAGGGACATAAGGGGTGGCACGAGCTGCCCTGGGGACATGAGGGGCTGCACAGACTCTTCTGGGAATACAAGGAGATGGTGGAAAGGGATTTGGGGGAGGATACTGGGAAAGGGGTCTTGTGGGGATGGGTGGGAAGAAGTCTTGGGAGATGGTGGGAAGGGATCTTTTGAGGGGGGGAATGGAGGAAAGGGGTTCCAGGGGTGTAGAGGAAAAGGATTTGGGGGGGATGGTGGAAGATAAGGATCCTGGAGGGTTGGAAGCAAGGGGATGCTCTGAACCTCTTCTCTGCTGGTGTCCCCTGGTGCCACCCTGGGGCATCTGCCCACTCTTCAGAAGCCATTCCCTCCTCTTCAGGAGAAGAGCCTGTCTGTGGACTGTGGGCAGGACCTGGGCCCTATTGTCCTCATCCGCCTGCACAAGTGGCAGCTCTTCTTGGAGGATGCCTGGTTCTGCAAGGATGTCCGGGTGACAGCCCCTGATGGCACCCTTTACCGCTTCCCCTGCTACCAGTGGCTGGAGGGGGTCACCACGGTGGAGGTGCGGGAGGGCCCAGGTAAGACACGCCTAACCCCCAATCCTCCTCTGACGGCTGGAGGTCCAACCTTGACACCATCTCCTCCTTTCCAGGGAAGAAGCTGGCGGATGATGAGTTGCAGATCCTCAAGGGAACTAGTGGTACGGCAGGAGGCTTTCTGGTGACAGTGGGGACATGGGGACAAGGCCCACTCCCGGGAGTTACCAGATCAGAGCTTCCAGACACTGACTCCCATGAGGCCGATGATGATCATGGCAGCGATGACGGACACAGCCACCAACAGTGGGCTGGAATTCCAGATGGATTCCGGCTCTGGGAAGGGCAGGAATGTGAGGAGGGGGAGGGTTATCACCATCCTACTGCTCCACACTCCCAAATTCCTCCTTCCCAAATGCCCAGTTCCCACATTCCCTGTTCCCATCCTCACCCCAGGCGAAGATCCCGGGCTCCAGCATTCCGGCGTGCTCCACCCGGCACCGGTACTGCTCCCGCTCCCCCGGCAGCGCCTCGATCCTGGTCCAGCTGTGGAAGGTGCCGTCACTGTTGGGAACGATCTCGCCCCACTCCGTCTCCTGATCCCGCAGTTCATCCCCCTTCAGCCAGTTGATCCTGATCATCCCGAGGTAGAATCCGTACGCGTGGCAGGACAACGTCAGGATCCCGTGTTCCTCTTTCCCAGACACATGGACATCGGGGGATCTGGAATGGGATAACGGTGAGATCCATCCATGGAAATCCCATGGGAATGGGACAACGGCGGGATCCATGCATGGAATTCGCATGGGAGTTGGATGACTCAGATTCATCCACGGAATTCCCATGGGAAGTCCCATGTTCCTCAGTTCCACCCTCCCAAATCCCACATTCCCAAATCCCACATTCTCATGGGAATTCTGTCTCCCTCACCTTTGTGCTCCAGCACCTCCCACCCGTATCCGACGAATTTTTGGAGCGCTTCCGGACAGATGTTCTCCAGGTAATGTGTTTTTCTCTCCACCATGATCCCACTGTGTTCCCATTTCCTCTCGGTGATCTGGGTAGCTCCATCGACTGCCACAAAGCTCCTGGATCCCAGCTCAAAGGAGATGAAATCCCGCCCATTGTAGGCTTCCCGACAGGATCCACGGATGCTCCTGTCGGACAGGAGGTCGCAACCATAACACTGCTGCCTTGTGTGGAGACCTGGGGGGTGGGATCAGATCCGTGGAGACACTTGGAGTTGTGTCCTAGCCCCACGGAATCCCATTCCAGCCTATGGAGCCCCAGAGTCCAATCCAGACACGCAGAGCCTCATCCCAGCCCCTTGGAGTCCCATGGATCCCATCCCAGCCTCACAGATCCCATCTCAGCCCCACAGATCCCATCCCATTCCCACACATCCCCCCATTCCCTGGCTCCCCCCAGTCACTCCAGTTGTACCAGCCCCCAACTGTCTCCAGGTTGGCGGCATCAGTGAGCTGATTCCCCTCAGCGATCTGGGTCTGTCCATCCCAATATCCTCTCTTCACTCTGGCTGCCATCCATGGCGTCAGCGGCTCCACCCGGCCCCGCTCGCTGTCGGAGCTGCAGATGGGGATCCCGTACACGTATGCCATGGACAGGTATTGAGGGATCCCTGGGCTGGGCTCTGACACCGTCACATCCAGGTAATGCAGGGAGTGGAGAACTGGGGGGACACGGAGATTTGGGGGGTCCAGAGGGGTCCATGGGTCAAGAAAAGGGGGAACTGGGAGAGCCGAGAAGGGGGTTTGGGGATCCCAGGGAAGATGGTACAGGGGGTGTCAGTGCTGGGGTAAGGGGTGCCAGGGGTCCTATTGCACAGGATTGAGGGTTCAAGGAGGTCCCAGCATCCGGGAAAAGGGGGATACAGGGATTGGAAGAGGAAGAATGGAGGGAGTCCAGGGGGTCCCTCTGCCCAGGAAAGGG
>NW_021939997.1:10307-12896 GCF_001715985.3 Manacus vitellinus | reverse complement strand
ACACACTCAGACCCACTGGCACACACGCAGACAATCCCAAACACACTCGCAACACTCATAGACACTTGAACACACTCACACGCACTCGCCCACACTCCGACACACTTACACACCCTCAGACGCACTCTGACACACTCAGACACACTGGCACACACTCCGACACACTCAGAGACTCTCAGATACACGCACATGTGCTCAGACACACTCAGACAGAAGTGCAAACACTCAGAAACACTCAGATACACCTGCAAACACTCAGACACACTCAGACACACTCTCACACACTCATACACACTCAAGCACACTCCGACATGCTCAGACACATGAATACATGCTCAGGTGCGCTCAGTCACACACAGAAACACTTGCACACACACAGACACACTCAGACCCACTGGCACACAGCTAGACAAACTCATAGATGCTCACGCGCACTCACACTCACTCCGACACACTCACACACCGTCAGAGGCACTCTGACACACTCAGACACACTGGAACGCACTCTGACACATTCAGAGATGCTCAGATACACGCACACGTGCTCAGACGTACTCAGACAGAAGTGCAAACGCTCAGACACACTCAGACACCCCTGCAAACACTCAGACACACTCAGACACACTCGCACACACTAAGACACACTCAGACACACTCAGACACACTCAAGCACACTCAGACGCACCCGCACACACTCAAACGCACTCCAACACGCTCAGACACACCAATACATGCTCGGGCACGCTCAGTCACACACAGAAACATTTGCACACACACAGACACACTTAGACACATTCGCACACAGACTCACTGGCACACAGCTAGACAAACTCATAGACACTCGCGCACTCACACACTCTGGCACACTCAGGCACACTCAGAAACACTCAGACACACCCAGATACACTCAGACACACCCAGACTCGCGCAGACAGACAGACTCAAACACGCTCAAACATGCTCCCACACACTCAGACAAAAGAAGACAGGCTCAGATACACTCACACGTGCTCAGACACACTCACACACGACTCCAAACACTCAGACACACTCAGACCCATAAATATACGCTCAGGCACACTCAAATGCACTCACACATGCTCAGACACACCTGTAAACACTGAGACAAAATCAGACCCATAAATACATGCTCAGGCACACTCGCACACACCCAGACACATTCACACACATATTCACACACACTCAGACACGATCTCACACACCCAGACACACTCAGACCAATGGCACACACGCAGACAATCTCAAACACACTCACAACACTCATAGACACTTGAACACACACACGCGCCCACACTCTGACACACACCCCCTCAGACGCACTCTGACACACTCAGACACACTGGCAGACACTCGGACACACTCAGAGACGCTCAGACACACACACACATGCTCAGACACACTCAGACAGAAGTGCAAACACTCAGACACACTCAGACACACTGGAACACTCGGACTCATTCAGACACACTCTCACACATTCAGACACACTCGCACACTAAGACGCACCTGCACACACTCAAACACACTCATACACGCTCAGACACATGAATACATGCTCAGGCATGCTCAGTCACACACAGAAACACTTGCACACACACAGACACACTCAGACACATTCGCACACACTCAGACACACTGGCACACAGCTAGACAAACTCATACACGCTCACGCGCACTCACACACACTCTGGCACACTCAGACACACTCAGACACACCTGCAAACACTCAGACCTACTCATACACGCTCACATGCACTCACACACACTCAGACACGCGCAGACACACTCAAACACGCTGAAACATGCTCACACACACTCAGACAAAAGAAGACAGGCTCAGATACACTCACACATGCTCAGACACACTCACACACGACTCCAAACACTCAGACACACTCAGACCCATAAATACACGCTCAGGCACACTCAGATGCACTCACACATGCTCAGACACAACTGTAAACACTGAGAAACAATCAGACCCATAAATACATGCTCAGGCACGCTCAGGCACACTGAGACACACTTGCACACACCCAGACACATTAAGACCCACTGGCACACATACTCCGACACGCTCTCACACACCCAGACACACTCAGACCCACTGGCACACACGCAGACAATCTCAAACACACTTGCAACACTCATAGACACTTGAACACACTCACACGCACGCGCCCACACTCTGAGACACTCACACACCCTCAGACGCACTCTGACACACTCAGGCACACTGGCACACACTCAGAATCACCTGCAAACACTGACAAAAAATCAGACCCATAAATATATGCTCAGGTACACGCACACATGCTCAGACACACTCAGACACAACTGAAAAAACTCAGACCCACTCAGACACACCTGCAAACAATGAGAAACAATCAGACCCATAAATACATGCTAAGGCATGCTCAGGCACACACAGAAACACTCGCACACACCCAGACACATTCACACACACTCAGACACGCTCTCACACACCCAGACACACTCAGACCCACTGGCACACACGCAGACAATCCCAAACACACTCGCAACACTCATAGACACTTGAACACACTC
>NW_021939997.1:0-9802 GCF_001715985.3 Manacus vitellinus | reverse complement strand
ACACACTCAAACACACTCCGACACGCTCAGACACATGAATACATGCTCAGGCACGCTCAGTCACACACAGAAACACTTGCACACACACAGACACATTTGCACACACTCAGACACACTCGCACACACTCAAAGACACTAAGACAGACTCAGACACACTCAGACACACTCTGAAACACTCGCACGCTAAAGCACACACTAAGACACACTCAGACACACTCATACACACTCAAGTACACTCAGACGCACACGCACACACTCAAACACACTCCAACATGCTCAGACACATAAATACATGCTCAGGCATGCTCAAGCACACACAGAAACACTTGCACACACACAGACACACTCAGACACATTTGCACACACTCGCACACACTCAAACACACTCCTACACACTCAGACACATGAATACATGCTCAGGCACGCTCAGTCACACAAAGAAACACTTGCACATACACAGACACACTCAGACACATTCGCACACACTCAGACACACTCAGATACGCTCAGACACACTCAGAAACACTCAGACACACTCGCACATGCTCTGACACACTCAGATAAACTCTGACACACTCAGGCACAGTCAGGCAAACCCAGACACACCCAGACACACTCACACACAAGCACACACTCTCATACAGACTCACACACACTCATACAGACTCACGCACACTCTGGCACACTCTGACACACTCAGACACACTTGTGCACACTCAGATACACTCGGACACACTCACACACACTCACACACACTCACACACATCCAGAGTCACTCAGTCACACTCAGACACACTCAGATATGCTCAGACACAC
Source organism: Manacus vitellinus (assembly GCF_001715985.3). NCBI lineage: Eukaryota > Metazoa > Chordata > Aves > Passeriformes > Pipridae > Manacus > Manacus vitellinus. The sequence goes on along the minus strand of NW_021939997.1, from coordinate 8,986 downwards.
TCACACACGTCCAGACACACTCAGATACACTCCGACACACTCAGACACACTCAGGCAGCCCCAGACACACTCAGACACACTCAGACACACTCACACACACTCAGGCAAACTCAGACACACTCAGATGCACTCAGACACACTCAGAAAAAATCAGACACACAGACACGCTCAGACACACTCAGATACACTCCGACACACTCAGGCAAACCCAGACACACCCAGACACACTCGCACACACTCAGACACACTCGCACACACACACACACTCACACAAATCCAGACATACTCAAACACACTCAGTCATACTCAGACACACTCAGATACGCTCAGACACACTCAGAAACACTCAGACACACTCGCACACACACACACTCACACGCACTCAGGCACACTCAGACATGCGCACACACACACACTCACACACACACACACTCAGTCACACTCAGCCACACTCAGATACGCTCAGACACACTCAGAAACACTCAGACACACTCAGACACACTCGCACACACTCAGAAGCACTCAAATACACTTCGGCACACTCAGACACACGCAGGGAAACCCAGACACACCCAGACACACTCACACACACTCACCCACACTCATACACACACACACACACATACTCATACACACTCACACACACTCCGACACACTCAGGCACACCCAGACACACTCAGACACACTCGCACACACTCACACACACTCAGGCACACTCAGACACCCTCAGATACGCTCAGGCACACTCAGAAACACTCAGACACACTCGCACATGCTCAGACACACACACACACTCAGATACACTCTGACACATTCAGACACAGTCAGGCAAACCCAGACAAAACCAAGAACACCCGTACAGACCTGAAAACTCTCGAGTATATCCAAGCGCATCCGTGCACAACCAAACTGATGCGAGTACATCAGAGCAAAACCAAGCATACCTGTGCACACCCGAGAACACCGGAGAGAATCCAAATAGTCCCACAAGATCTTGGAGTGAAACACACCTGTAAACCGTCACAAACACATTCGCACATACAGATCCGCACAGCTACACCAAAATAAAACATTCTGTTTATTCTCTCTTATTCTGTGCGAATGTCTGTGTGTGAGTGTGCGAGTGACTTTTTTTTTTCTGGTTGTGTGTGGGTGAAAAATAATGTTCATGGGTATGCCTGGGTGTGCTGGGTTCACGCGAATGCTCAGCTGTGCACGGCTCTGCTTTGGTCTTCCAGTGTGTATTCTGGTGTGCACAAGTGTATTCGCTGGTGAACGAGTGTGTTTGTGTGTTCTGAGGTGTGCTTGGTGAGTTAACTCGGGAGACCACCCGAGAGCACCCGTGGAAATCGGCAGGTTAACTACTGCCCTTCCAAGTTGGAAAGAGAGGTCTGACCCTCTGTCTCTCAACTACCGTTTGTGCACCAATAACGACACTAGCTGTATACGAAGAGTTTTCGATCGGGGCAGATTCCTTTAAGAACAAAAGGGCCCGGGAAGATAGTGCTCACTGTACCTGTTTTGCTGCGAGTGGAGAAAAAAACTGCCCAGTAGAGACTGACGATAGGGCTTTCTTTCTCGGCTGGAATGGCAGCTGTTTGCAGGTAGGTGCATTGCGAAGCGAGGAGCTCGGCAGGGACCAAAATTCAATGGAAAAAGATTTCTACTAGAAGAAATGTTCTTTCTGTGCAGGTAGTGAGGAAATCTGCGCAGCAACTGCATAGGAGGGATGGAGGGTCAGGGCTTTCTTTCCTTGCTCGAAGAGAACTCGTTCAATTGGAAGCAAGCTGTCCTGAAAGTTGAAGTCCCGGTGTCCAAATTAAATACGGAAACATATTCCTCCCAGATCAAAAAAATCTGGGCAGAGAGAGCATGCCGTGGATGTAGTGCAGAGAGTGGCGCAACAGTAAAGGAGAGATGGAGGGCTCAGGGCTTTCTTTCCTGGCTACCAGGTCAGTCATTCGCTGGCTGCGTGTTCTTCTGTGTGCACGGGGTTGCACAGGTGAGCGCACCTAAAAACACCCTCTACAAACGAGAATACCGTTGTAAACCCGTACAGAACGGAACACACCCAGGTTCAACCAAACGCAACCAATCGCATTCGTGCAAACCCAAGCACACTCAGGCTTACCTGTACACGCACAAGAACACACCCATCAACCACTATGTAAAGGCCAACAGTCCCGTGCACATAGGACAACACCAAAACACAGCTGCACAAGCATAACATACCAAAACACACTCGCAGTCCCCCGGAGGTCCTCGCAAACATCCAAACTCGTACACTCTCGGACACACTAGTATTCAGCCACACACTCTGGCAAATAACCAGGCACATACCAACAAATGCAAATACACAAAAACACAAGCAGACAAAGTCAGAAACACTGAGACGCGTTCACACACAAATGCACATGGAAAGAAAAACCTTCACAAACGCACTTCCATACACACATAGACACACTGAGGAAAAAACATACACAACTGGGTACACTCGTACACGCTAAAAAAGTAGAAATTAGGGGCCAAAAAAGAGAAACTATTGAAAAACCTCAGGCACACCCGGAAAACTAACAAAAGTTGGCGCAACCGTGAACACACTATGACACACCCAGACACATGACACCCACGAACAAACCCAGAAAATGTTAGAGGCAGACACGCTCACAAACACGCACACATCCTCTCGCACATTATCTGACAACCTTGCTAAAACCAGACACATACAGGGTAAAAAAAGCAGAAATGGTAAAAAAACTCAGAAAAACATAGAAAACTCAGAAGAACTCGACAGTTAAAACACACTGAGATACACTCGCATACATTCACACAAAATCAGACAGGCTCAGGAACACACGACCACAACCAGAGATGCTCAGAAACACTCTCTCATATTTGGCTGAAATTACACACCCTCACACACATTCTCAACAACTCGGACACATCCGCACATATTACAATACAGAAAACACGAACACTTTCTCACGAACTCAATGACACTCGAACACACACACCATTAGACAAACGCTCCCACACTAAATAGGTCTCGGAGTGTTTCCCAATTTTTCTGATTTTTTTCCTGAGTTTTTTTGAACTTCTACGGGAGACGGTATGTCCGATTTTTTATTGAAGACAAGTGTGTGAGAGTGTATGCGATTACCTCTCATTGTGTGTGAAAAGGAGAATGAGTTTCTGCTACTGTGTCTCTCCTCAACAGTTTAGGACGGCGTGTGAAAGTGTATCTTTGTCTGAGTAATTCTGAGCATCTCCGAGTCTTTCTTATTTTGTCTCAATGAGTGCGAAAGTGCGAAACTTACTGCAAAATTATCTCACTGTGCTCGAGTGTGTCTGATTGTTGTAGATATAGCCTAATGGTTTCCCAGGTGTCTAGGGATATCTGATTCTGTGACTGAGTGTTTCTGGGCGTTTCTGTGCATGCGCGTGTGTGAGTCTTTCTGCCTTTGACTGTTTTCGAGTGCTTATGCGTGCTTTCGTCTCTCTGAGTGATTGCAAAATGTTTGATGTTGTTGAAGTATTTCTGAGCCTCTTTGTGTCTGAGATTCTCAGAGCATCTCTTATGGTGTGGGACTGTGTCAGAGTGTTATCAAGTGTGTCTATACTTGTGCGTACCTGAGTGTGTCTCAGTGTGATATAGGGTGTCTGACTTTTTGCGTGTCAGAGTGTGTCTCTTTACGTTTGTGCTAGTATGTCTGCGTCTGAATGCGTAAGAATATGTGTGAGTGAACATGAGTGTCTCTGAGTGAGTCTACGTGCCAGAGTGTCTGCGTGTTTATATGACCCAGAGAATGCGACTGTGTCTGATTGTGTGTTACTCTGTGAAAGTGTGTCTGGGTTTATCGGAGTGTGTGCGAGACCTTCACTGCATCTGCGTGGGTCTGAATATTTGGGACTGCGTCTGAGTGTGTTTGATTGTGTTCAAGTCTTTGTGTGCGAAGGTGTCTGTGCCTGGCTGTGTGCGAGTGTGTGTGTCTCGGTGTGCCTGAGTGTGCCTGAGCGTGTCTGAGTGTATCTGACTCTGTCTGTGTGTGCCAGTGTTTCTCTGTGTACCTGAGTGAGTGTGAGAACGTATTTAAGTGTCTGAATGTGTCGGAGATTGATTGAATTTGTCTGAGTGTGTTCAAGAGAGTCTCAGTGTGTCCGAATCTGTCTGAATGCGGCTGAGCGTGTGAGCGGGTGTCTGAATCTGTGCAAATATTTCTGTGTGTGTTTCGATGTGTGGGATAGTGCTTGAGTGTGCCTGTGTGTGTTTGAGTGTGTTCAAGTGTGTCTGATTTTGTGAGTGTGTCTGAGCGTATCTCAGTGTGCCAGAGTGTGTCTGACCGTGTCTGATCGTGCCTGTGTGAAGCGAATGTGCCTTGGTGTGTGCGAGTCTGCCTAAGTGTGTCTCAGTGTGCGAGTGCGCTTGCTGTTCTGTGTGAGTGTGTGTGAGTGTGTCTGAGAATACCTGTGTGTTTGCGAATGTGTCTAGGTGTGTGGGAGTCTGTCTGAGTGTGCCCGAGTGCGTCTGAGAATATGTGAGTGTTTCTGATTGTGTGAGAGTGTGTCTGAATGTGTGCGAATATTTCTGAGTGTGTCTGGATGTGTGGGAGTGTGTTTGAGTGTGTCTGGGTGTGTCTGGGTGTTTGAGTGTGTCTGAGCGTCTCTCAGTGTGCCTGAGTGTGCCTGAGAGTGTCTGAGTGTGTCTGAGTGTGTGGGACGGTGCTTGAGTGTGTCTGAGTGTGTTCAAGTGTGTCTGGTTCTGTGGAAATGTGTCTGTCTGAGCATATCTGAGAGTGAGCGAATGTGTCTGGCAGTGTGCCAGTGTGTCTAAGTTTGCTCAAGTGTGTCTGAGTGTGTGCGATTGTGTCTGAGCCTCTCTCAGTGTGCCTGAGTGTGTCTAAGTGTGTCTGGCTTTGTGAGAGTCTGCCTGAGTGTGTCTGAGAATATCTGTGTGTGTGCAAATATGTCTGGGTGTGTTTGAGTGTGCCTGTGTCTGAGAGTGTGTGTTTCGAGTGTGTTGGTTTGTCTGAATGTGTGCGAATGTTTCTGAGTGTGTCTGGATGTGTGGGAGTGTGTTTGAGTGTGTCTGAGTTTTCTGAGTTTGCTCAAGTGTGTCTGAGTGTGTCCGAGTGTGTCTGATTGTCTCTCAGTGTACCTGAGTGTGTCTGAGAGTGTCTGAGTGCTTCTGAGTGTGTCTGAGCATCTGCGAGTGTCTCTGCCTGTGTGGGAGTTTGTCTGAGTCTGTCTGAGCGTATCTGAGTGTGTACGAATGTGTCTGGGTGTTTCTAAGTGTCTGTGAGTGTGTCTGTGTGTGTCTGAGCCTATGCGAGTGTGTCAGAGTATATCTGAGTGTGTCTGGGTTTGTGCGAGTGTGTCACAGTGTGCATGAGTGTGCCTGAGCATATATTTATGGGTCTGATTGTTTGTCAGTGTTTGCAGGTGATTCTGAGTGTTTGCGAGTGTTTCTGCGTGTGCCTGTGTGTGCCTGAGAGTGTGGGAGTGTTTCTGTCATTTTTGAACCTCGGACGCTCACCTTTCTCGTCTCCCATCCGGTTCAGGTAGCCCACGCCACACAAGGCTGGCCATCTTCACGCTCAAAAATGGAAAGCCAAACCCGCAGACCCAAAAATCACATCGCCCGTGCCACACAGAGTGGCGACCCCCCCTCTCGCTCTTCTGCTCTGTATTCCTCCGATTCTGCTGGGCACCCTGTCTGCTGGCCTCTGAACAAAAAAAAAAAAGGGCTCTTCAGCTCCCCTAAGAAGCTCAATGAAAGCTCAATGAACCTTTTCATAGTTCTCAAGGTCAGTCAGGAAAACCAGGTCATCTACATTCTGCATTCATCTTCACGACCAGTCTTCGCCAACGAAGATTTGAGAAAGGCCTCTACCCACTTTTGCTACAAGCGCGGTGGTGATACAGGGCTTTGGAAAGGCGGGTAAGGCCTTCGAGCTTGCGTAATTGATTTTTTTAGGTGAGACTCTATGAGCTGAACTGAGCCTACCCTTTAAACCTAAGGTTCATCTGCTGGAGCCGAGCGAACTTGGACGGTGGTAGCCAGGTCCTCAGGACGTAGGTTTGGTTTGAAGTGATCTTCCCTTAGATGGATGGCCTTACAGGACTGAACGAGCTCCATCTGCAGGGATGTGCAGAGGTATGCTTGATTTTGCTCTGATGTGCTCCCATCAGTTTGGTTGTGCAGGGATGCTCTTGGATATACTTGAGTGTTTTCAGGTCTGCAAGTGTGTTCTTTGTTGTGTTCTAGTGAGCACAGGTGAGAATACCGAAAAACACTACTGCAAGCCTGCCCCCTGAGTGCGTCTGAGAGTGTATGTGTTTCTCAGTGTGTGAGAGTGTGTCCGAATGTGTGTAAATGTTACTGACTCTGTCTGGGTGTGTGGGACTGTGTGCGAGTGTTTCTGACTGTCTCTCAGTGTGCCCGAGTGTGTCAGAGAGTGTCTGAGTGTGTTTAAGTGTCTCTGACTGTTTACGGGTGTGTCTGAGTGTGTCTCAGTGTATCTGAGTGAGCGAATGTGTCTGGGTGTGTAAGGGTGTCTAAGTGTGTCAGGGTGTCTTTGCAGTTGTGTCTGAGCGTGCACAAGTGTGTCTGAGTGTACATGAGTGTGTCTGAGTGTGTCTGAGCGTGTCTGAGTGTGCCAGAGTGTGTGCGAGTGTGTGTGAGTGTGTGTGAGTGTGTATGAGTGTGCGAGTCTGTGTGAGTGTGTGTGAGTGTGTGTAAGTGTGTCTGAGTGTGACAGTGTTCCTGAGTGTGTCAAGATGTGTGTGTGTGTGTGTATGAGTGTGTGAGCGTGTGCGAGTGTGTTTGAGTTTGGGTGTGCCTGAGTGTGTCTCACTGTGTCTGAGTGTGTATGTGCGAGTGTGTCTGAGTGTGTCTGAGTGTGTCAGAGTGTGTCGGAGTGTATCTCAGTGGGTCTGAGTGTGTGCGTGTCTGATTGTTTCTGAGTGTGTCTGAGCATATCTGAGTGTGTCTGAGTGTAACTGACCATGTGTGAGCGTGTGCGAGTGTGTGTGAGTGTGTGCGAGTGTACCTGAGTGTGCCTGAGTGTGTCTGAATGTCTGCATGTGTGTCTGAGTGTTTCTGACTGTGTCTGAGCGTATCTGAGTGTGTCTGAGTGTAACTGAGCATCTGTGAGCGTGTGCAAGTGTGTGTGAGTGTGTGCTACTGTCTGAGTATGCCGGAGTGTATCTGTGTCTGAGCGTGTGCGACGGCGTCTGAGTGTTTCTGAGTGTGTCTGAGAGGATCTGTGTCTGAGTGTGACTGAGTGTGTCTGAGTGTGTCTGGATGTGTGTGAGTGTGTGAGTGGGTGCAAGTGTGTCAGAGTGTGTCTGAGTGTGACTGAGTGTGTTTGAGTGTATCTGAGTGTTTCTGTGTGTGTCTGAGCTTGTGCGAGTGTGTCTGAGTGTGTTTGGGTGTGTCTGAGTGTGTCTGATTGTGTCTGGGTGTGCCTGAGTGTGTCTGTGTGTGTCGGAGTGTATCTGAGTGTGTCTGAGCGTGTGCGAGTGTTTCTGAGTGTTTCTGAGTGTCTGTGAGTGTGTGTGAGTATGTCTGTCTGAGAATATCTGTGTGTGTGCTAATGTGTCTGAATGTGCCTGAGTGTGTCTGAGAGTGTGTGAGTGTTTCTGAGTGTGTGAGAGTGTGTCTGAATGTGTGCGACTGTTTCTGATTGTGTCTGGATGTGTGGGAGTGTGGCTGAGTGTGTGTGAGTGTGTCTGAGAGTCTTTGAGAGTGCTGAAGTGTGTCTGAGTGTGTCTGAGCGTCTCTCAGTATGCCTGAGTCTGTCTGAGAGTTTCTGAGTGTGTCTGAGTGTGTCTGGCTCTGTACAAGTGTGTCTGAGCATATCTGAGTGTTAGAGAATGTGTCTGGCAGTGTGCGAGTGTGTCTAAGTGTGTCTGAGTGTGTCTGAATGTGACTGAGTGTGTCTGAGTGTGTCTGGGTTTCCCTGAGTGTGTCTGAGTGTGTCGGAGTGTCCGAGTGTGCTTAAGTGTTTTTGAGCGTATCTGAGTGTGTCTGAGAGTGTCTAAGTGTGCCTGAGTGTGCCTGAGTGTGTGTGAGTGTTTCTAGATGTGTGTGAGTTTGTGTGAGTGTGTGCGAGTGTGTCTGAGTGTATTTGAGTGTGTCTGAGCATGTGCAAGTGTGTCTGAGTGTATCTGAGTGTGTCGGAGTGTCTCTGAGTGTGTCTGAGTGCGATTGAGTGTGTCTGAGTGTGTGTGAGTGCGTGAGAGTGTCTGAGTGCGCCTGAGTGTGTCTGAGTGTGTGCGACTGTTTCTGAGTGTTTGAGAGTTTGTCTGAATGTGTGTGAATGTTTCTGAGTGTGTCTGGATGTGTGGAAGTGTGCTTGAGTGTGCCTGAGTGTGTCTGAGTGTGTTTGAGTGTGCTCAAGTGTGCCTGTGTCTGAGTGTGTCTGGGTGTGTGGGACTGTACTTGAGTGTATCTGAGTGTGTTTAAGTGTGTCTGGCTGTCTGCGAGTGTGTCTGAGTGTGTCTGAGCGTATCTGAGTGTGAGTGAATGTGTCTGGGTGTGCGCAAGTGTGTCTAAGTCTGTCTGAGTGTTCCTGAGTGTGTCTGAGTGTGTCGGAGTGTATCTGAGTGTATCGGAGTGTGTGGGAGTGTGTGGGAGTGTGTGGGAGTGGCTGAGTGTGCCAGAGTGTGCCTGAGTGTGTCTGACTCTGTGTGTGTTTGTGAGTGTGTGCTAGTGTGTCTGAGTGTGTCTGAGCGTATCTGAGCGTATCTGAGTGTGTGTTAATGTGTCTGAGTTTGTCTAAGTGTGTGTGAGTGAGTCTGGGTGTGCCCGAGTGTGTCGGGATGTGTGTGAGTGTGTGTGAGTGTGCGCGAGTTTGTCTGAGTGTGTCTGAGCGTGCCTGAGTGTGCCTGAGCATATATTTATGGGTCTGATTGTTTGTCAGTGTTTGCAGGTGATTCTGAGGGTTTGCGAGTGTGTCTGAGTGTGCCTGAGTGTGTCTGAGCG
>NW_021939996.1:0-1123 GCF_001715985.3 Manacus vitellinus | reverse complement strand
CAGGAATAGCAATGGAGACATTGGGAGCAGGTTGGGGACAGCAGGAACTGGGAATGGGGACACCAGGAATGGGGACCTGCAGAAATGGGAATGGGGAAAACAGAGCTGGGATGGGAACATCAGGAATGGGAATGGGGAAACCAGGAATGGGAATGGGGAAAACAGAACTGGGGTGGGAACCCCGGGAATAGGTACAGGGACACTGGGAATGGGAATGGAGACACCAGGAATGGGAATGGGGACCTGGAGGACCATGCTGGGGACACTGGGAGCAGCCTGGGGAGAGCAGGAACAGGGATGGGAACACCAGGAAAGGGAACGGGGACATCGGCAGCAGGTTGGAGACACCAGGGACTGGGAATGGGGACATCAGGAATGGGATGGGAACAATGGGAATGGGAACACCAGGAATGGAATGGGAACATGAGGGACCAGGATGGGGACACTGGGAACTGATGAAGAGGAGCAGAGACCCCAGACTCACCTAAACCCCTCCCAGAACTGAGGGCCAAGAGAAGTCCTGCCCAAACTCTGCCTGACCTCCACCCATTATTAATATGCATAGATAGATGTTGTGATCAGATGAATATGATTTATCATATTTAATCATATATGAAAATTGTATACAACCCCGATATTGTGTGAAACTCTCGAGCAAGTTCTCTGTGGTGCGAACCACGCTCGCTGCCGAAGTCGGCAATAAATCCCTTTGCTGCTCAAAGATCCAAAGTCTCTGAGCAGTTCCTCAGACTGAGTTTTTTGTCATCACAAAGGCACAAACTGATGGATGCCCTCAGAGTGCAACATTCCCTCCAAAGAGAAGAGGGAAATGCTTCATTGCTGAGCCCTGCAATCCCCTGCCCTTGCCCACCAGGCCAGCACAAGAGCACCTGACCTTGTCGCTCGGCTCCTGGGCCTGTGGCTCTGCTCCCCTGGCAACAGGCACGGCCACTGCAAAGAAATCACATTCTTTGAAGAATGGAGGGGGATGACTTTTTTATTCTTGACCTTTCCAATTCTCCATTTGGGGGCAGGATGTCCTCTGGGTCAATGTTTTGTTCCCTTTGCAGTGAGTGCAGCCTCAGAGGGCTGAGCCCTCTCTGGCTGGGCTTGGCCTCTCCTG
>NW_021939995.1:0-1136 GCF_001715985.3 Manacus vitellinus | reverse complement strand
AAGCAGGACACGTGGGAGCGGGGACAGGACACGCCCGGATTTGGGAATTCCCTGGGATGGGGGACAAGGCTTCTCCTTCCTGGTGGAGGGGAATGGGCTCCCTTATCCCCCCTCCTCACTCCAGAGGTTGGAGGAGCTGGATGGATCTGGGATTCCTCATCCCTGCCCAGGCTGACACTGACTCCTCCTGCCCTGATCCCACCCGGGAAACGCGGATCCCTCATTCCCCATTTCCCTCTCCACGCCCCTGATCCACCCTCTGCCTTTCCAAACCCGTTTTCCTTCTCTCCCACACTTCTCCCCGGGTCCTGCCTCCCTGTTTTCCTGCCCTGGCTCCTCCTGCTCCTCGTGCAGCAGCAAAATGGGGAGGAAAAACGCTGACCCAGCTCAGGGAAGTCACTGGGAGCTGGGATTTAATTCCAGCCGTTCCTGCCCCGGGGCTGGGGAGGCTCCAAGGCAGGAAATTCCCGCTCCTTGTGCCCCTGGGCTGCTGGAAAACCACCCGGGAAAGGAGTGATGCTGGTTCCCAAACCGGGAGGAATGATTCCCAAACCAGGAGGAATGATTCCCAAACCAGGAGGAGTGATTCCCAAAGCAGGAGGAATGGTTCCCAAACCAGGAGGAATGATTCCCAAACCAGCAGAGATGATTCCCAAACCAGGAGGAGTGATTCCCAAACCAGGAGGAGTGATTCCCAAACCAGGAGGAATGGTCCCCAAACCAGGAGGAATGGTTCCCAAACCAGCAGAGATGATTCCCAAATCAGCAGAAATGATCCCTAAACCAGGAGGAACGAACTCCCTGGGGGGAGACCCTTCCCTCCCAAATCCAGGCCGGGATACTCCCCCATCCCAGCTTCCCTGGCTGGGCAGAGTGCCTGGGATGTCCCCCCCCAAACCAGGATGGGGGGATCCATCCCAGTGCTGATCCCACATCCTTTCCCTCTTCCTGGAATGTGCCGGGGCTGCAGGGACACGGCGTGTTCCCGGCGTGTCCCTCCTCCTGCTCCAGGGGTTTTCCTCCTCCTGCACTCCCTGTTCCCGGGAACTGGGATCACATTCCCTGTTTTCCCTTCTCTCCGTCGCTCCCTCGGTGCCGGAGGTGCCCACTCTGTGCTCCAGGAGCCTGGAATGGCC
>NW_021939994.1:0-1119 GCF_001715985.3 Manacus vitellinus | reverse complement strand
AACCTTTGCCTGAGATCCAACCTGAGCCTGCCCTGACACAGCTCCAGCCATTCCCTGGCTGCTGTCACTGCTCACACTGAGCACAGACTGGAGCTGCCCCTCAGGAGGAATTCCCAGTTCCCTTCTGTGTTTTCCTTGTCCTCACACAGGCACCAGAATAACAACTGGGTGCTGTTACAGAAGACAAGATGAGCATCCCTTGGACCCAGTAAGAACTGGGCTGAGGGTCCAGCCCAGAGCTGAGCCCTGGCCCTGGTCCAGCACAGTCTGTCCCCTGAAAGCACCACTGCCCAGGGGATGGCCCTTCTTCCCCTGCCCGTTTGACATTCCCAAATTTCCTCTTGCACTCTATGAGAGGCCCAGCTGAGATCCCACATTTGCAATCATTTATGAACATCCAATCCAGATCATTTGCTGCAACAGAAAGCAGCACCCCAGAGCTCAGATTCCTTTGTGTTGGAAACCAAAGGGGAGCTGTATTGCAGTGAGGCAATGCCCATGTCCCAAGAGCAGCTCAGTGTGTGACCACAGCTCCTGTAGGATGTTCCCTATTACCAATCTGAACATCAGCACCAGCTCTGCAAGGAAAATGCATTTTACCCTCTTCCCTCACAGCCAGACTTCATTTTGAGCAATTCCTGCCCCAAAAAAGCCCTCCCTGACTCCCCACAGTACAGCCTTGGTGTTCAGTGCATCAGTTTGTGCACAGACAGCAGTGCCTGATGACAGCTAGTTATTTATTTAGAGCAGCTCTGTGTTCAGAGTGTTCCTGCTCTGCACATCTCCCGTGAGCACAGCACTGCTGCTGTCACCAGTGTCACCCTCCCATCCCAGACTGTCACATTCCTGCTCTCTGGAAGGGCAGTGGGGCCTGTCTTGGTCCCTGATGGACCTGATAAAGGAAATCCCAGGGTTTGGAGAGTTTCCACAGGATGGGTCAGGTTGGACAAGTGTCCTTGGCAAGAGGGGAAGCACACTTGGCTTGCAAAGCCTTGGTCTTGCCAGAGGGAATCCACTGGAATGAGAGTTACTGAGGAGCTCTGGGAAGAGGTGAAGGAATAAGGACAAGCTTCCTGTGAATGTTTAGCTGCTCTGATTGCAGCTCCTTTGATTTTTGTG
>NW_021939993.1:0-1072 GCF_001715985.3 Manacus vitellinus | reverse complement strand
CCCTCCAGGGACCCCAATAACCTTTCAGGGACCCCAAAACCCCTCCAGAAATCCCAATAACCTTTCAGGGACCCCAAAACCCCTCCAGGGATCCCAAAACCCCTCCAGGGATCCCAATAACCCTTCAGGGACCCCAAACCTTTCAGGGTACCCCCGGGGACTCGTATGGCTCTTCAGGGGGTCCCAGGGACCCCAAAACCCCTCCAGGGACCCCAAAATCCCTCTAAGGATCCCAATAACCCTTCAGGGACCCCAGACCTTTCAGGGCACCCCAAAACCCCTCCAGGGACCCCAAAACCCCTCTAAGGATCCCAATAACCATCCAGGGACCCCAAACCTTTCAGGGTACCCCTGGGGACCCGCACGGCTCTTCAGGGGGTCCCAGGGACCCCCAAAGGGACCCCCCAAAAGGTTTGACACCTCTGGGGAGTCCAAATCACCCCTTTTAGAGGGTCCCTGGGTGGGGGCTGTCCAGGGACCCCAAAGTCCCTCCAGGCACCCCAAGACCCCTCCAGGGGACCCCCAAGGGTCCCAATAACCCTTCAGGGCACCCCCAGGGACCCCAAAACCTTTCCAGACCCCCCCCAAGATGCTTCCAAAGACCCCTTCAGGACACTCCAAAGCTTTTCCAGAGGTTCCCTGAGCACCCCCAGGGACCCCCAAACCCTTCCAGGGCACCCTGAGCCACTCCCAGGGACCCCAAAGCTCTTTCAGAGCCCCCCTAAAGACCCTCAGGAACCCCAACCCTCCTTCACAACCCCCCGAAGCTCTTCTAGAGACCCCCTGGGTGCCCCCAGGAACCCCAAAACCCCTCCAGGGCCCCCCAAAGCTCTTCTAGAGGCCTCCTGGGCACCCCAAGGACCCCAAATCCCCTCCAGGACACTCTGAGCCACTCCCAGGGACCCCAAAACCACTCTAAAGACCCCTGGGCACCCCCAGGGATCCCAAAACCCTTTCAAGGCACCACAAAGTTCTTCCAGAGCCCCCCTGAACCACTCCCAGGAAACCCAAAGACCCCCAGACACCCCGAGCCACTCTCAGGGACCCCAAATCCCCTCCAGGGCATCCCAGT
>NW_021939992.1:0-1096 GCF_001715985.3 Manacus vitellinus | reverse complement strand
GGAGGAAAGCCGGGACAATAAACGGGGGGCGGCGGATCCCGAAAATCACAAAATCCGTGGATAAATAACGGGGTGTAATAATGACCCTGCTGGGAGCCACTGGATCCCACAGGGATCCCCCAGTCCCTCCCAGTCCAAACCAGTCCCTACTAGTACAGGAGGAAAACCGGGACAATAAACGGGGGGCGGTGGATCCCGAAAAATCACCGGAGCTGGATGCCATGAATCCATCCCTGGATCCCATGAATGCCACCATGGATCTCATTAATCCATCCCTGGATCCCACAATCCATCCCTGGATCCCACAAATCCATCCATTGATCCCACAAATCCATCCATTGATCCCACAAATGCATCCATTGATCCCACAAATCCATCCCTGGATCTCATTAATCCATCCCTGGATCCCACGAATCCATCCATTGATCCCACAAATCCATTCACTGATCCCATGAATCCATCGGTGGATCTCATGAATCCATCCATTGATCCCCCAAATCCATCCCTGGATCTCAATAATCTGTCCTTGGATCCCATGAACTCAATTCTGGATCCCACGAATCCACCCTTGGATCCCACAATCCATCCCTAGATCCCATGAATCCATCCCTGGATCCCATGAATGCATCCATTGATCCCATTAATCCATCTGTGGGATCCCACAATCCATCCCTGGATCTCCCAAATCCATCCACTGATCCCATGAATCCATCTGTGGATCCCACAAATCCGTCCCTGGATCCCACAATTCAACCCTGGATCCCACAAATCCATCCCTGGATCCCACGAATGCCACCATGGATCTCATTAATCCATCCCTGGATCCTGCAAATGCATCCATTGATCCCATTAATCCATCCCTGGATCTCATTAGTCCATCCCTGGATCCCACAATCCACCCCTGGATCCCACAAATCCATCCGTTGATGCCATTAATCCACCCCTGGATCCCATGAATGCATCCATTGATCCCATGAATCCATCCCTGGATCCCACAAATCCATCCATGGACCTCATAAATCCATCCACTGATCCCACAAATCCATCCATTGATCCCATGAATCCATCCCTGGATCCCACAATCCATCCCTGGATC
>NW_021939991.1:0-1156 GCF_001715985.3 Manacus vitellinus | reverse complement strand
AAAAGGGCAAATAGGAATTGGTTGTGTCCAAGAGCCCGGGGAGGCTGCTCCTGCTGTGCCAGGGAAAACCAGCTCTGGAATCCTGCCCCGTGCTGTGCCAGTGCTGCTCCTGCTGTGCCAGAGGAATCCAGCTCTGGAATCCTGCCCCGTGCTGTGCCAGTGCTGCTCCTGCTGCTCCCGCTGTGCCAGGGAAAACCAGCTCTGGAATCCTGCTCCTGCTGCTCCTGCTGTGCCAGAGGAATCCAGCTCTGGCCTCCTGCTCCGTGCTGGTGCTGTTCCTGCTGCTCCTGCTGTGCTGGTGCTGCTCCTGCTGTGCCAGGGAAAGCTGGCTCTGGCCTCCTGCTCTGTGCCAGTGTTCTGTGCTGGTGCTGCTCCTGCTGTGCCAGGGGAACCTGGCTCTGGCCTCCTGCTCTGTGCCAGTGTTCCGTGCCGGTGCTGCTCATCTGCTCCTGCTGTGCTGGAGGAAACTGTCCCTGGCACGAGCTCTGCTCTGTGCCAGTGTTCTGTGCCGGTGCTGCTCCTGCTGTGCCAGGGGAAAACTGTCCCTGGTGTGTGCTCTGCTCTGTGCCAGCGTTCTGTGCCAGTGCTGCTCATCTGCTCCTGCTGTGCCAGGGGAAACTGGCTGTGCCATCCTGCTGTGTGCTGTGCTGGTGCTCTGTGCTGTGCCAGCGTTCTGTGCTGGTGCTGCTCCTGCTGTGCCAGGGGAAACTGGCTCTGGCCTCCTGCTCTGTGCCAGTGCTGCTCATCTGCTGCTGCTGTGCCAGGGGAAAACTCTCTCTGGTGTGTGCTCTGCTCTGTGCCAGCATTCTGTGCCGGTGCTGCTCCCTCTGTGCCAGGGGAAAACTGTCCCTGGCACAAGCTCTGCTCTGTGCCAGTGTTCTGTGCCAGTGCTGCTCCTGCTGCTCCCTCTGTGCCAGGGGAAACCGGCTGTGCCATCCTGCTGTGTGCTGGTGCTCTGTGCTGTGCCAGTGTTCTGTGCTGGTGCTGCTCCTGCTGTGCCAGGGGAAACCGGCTCTGGCCTCCTGCTCTGTGCCAGTGTTCCGTGCCACTGCTGCTCATCTGCTCCTGCTGTGCCAGGGGAAAACTCTCTCTGGCGTGTGCTCTGCTCCGTGCCAGCGTTCTGTGCTGGTGCTGCTCCCTCTGTGCCAGGGAAAGC
>NW_021939990.1:0-1181 GCF_001715985.3 Manacus vitellinus | reverse complement strand
CCACCCCATTCCCAGGGAATCCCAGCACCTTCTGGGCCCCGGAGAAGGCGTGGTAGAAGCAGGACACGTAGGTCATGATGGCCTTCTCGTCCGGCCGCAGCGTCCCCACGATGTCTGAGGGGATGGGAACGCTCAGCGGGAATTCTGGGAATTCCCACAATTCCCAGGGCGGGATCCCACCCCCGGGGGGCTCGGGAAGGGGGGGGTTTTCCTGGATTTCTGGGTTTTCCCGGATTTCCCCGAGTTTTGGGACGTCCCAGAAGACAAAAAGGGTTTTGGTTGGAGCCTCCCGGGAGCTCCGGCCCCGGATCCCGCATGGAATTCTCACAGGGATTCCCAGGGATTCCACAGGGAATTCTCTCATGGATTCCACGGGGATTCCACATGGAACTGCCAGGGATTCCACAGGAATTCCACATGGAATTCTCAGGGATTCCACAGGGATCCCACATGGAATTGCCAGAGATTCTCATGGAATTGCCAGGGATTCCACATGGAATTCTCATGGATTCCAAGGGGATTCCACATGGAATTGCCAGGGATTTCTCATGGATTTCCCGTGGATTTCCCATGGACTTCCTATGGAACCCCCATGGATTTTACACGGAATTCTATGGATTTCCCATGGATTTCCCGTGGATTTCTCATGGATTTCCCATGGATTTCCCATAGACTTCCTATGGAACCCCTCATGTATTTTACACGGAATTTCTATGGATTTATATGGATTTCTATGGATTTCCCATGGATTTCTCATGGATTTCCCATGGATTTCTATGGATTTCCCATGGATTTCCTGTGGATTTCTATGGATTTCCCATGGATTTCCTGTGGATTCCCCATGGATCCCCCCACAGATTTCAGGTGGATTCCCCCACGGATTTTACACGGAATTTCTATGGATTTCTATGGATTTCCCACAGATTTCCCATGGATTTCTATGGATTTCCCATGGATTTCCCACGGATTTCTATGGATGTCCCATGGATTTCCCATGGATTTCTATGGATTTCCCGTGGATTTCCCATGGATTTCCCATGGATTTCTATGGATTTCTATGGATTTCTATGGATTTCTATGGATTTCCTGTGGATTTTCCATGGATTTCTCATGGATTTCCCGTGGATTCCCCGTGGATTTCCCATAGACTTCCTATGGAACCCCCACGGATTTTACATGGA
>NW_021939989.1:0-1103 GCF_001715985.3 Manacus vitellinus | reverse complement strand
AAAATCTTGGAAAAGGGGGGTTTGGAGACTCCCAGACACTGAAAATCCCGGGAAAAGGGGGGATTTTAGGTCAAAAATCGATGGGAAAAAGGGGAAGGGGGACTGAAAATCCCGGGATTGGGGAGATCCAGGAGGGAAAAATCCCAGGAAAGGGGGATTTGGGAAGTCCTAGACATTGAAAATCTTGGGAAAGGGGGATTTGGGCACATCCAGAGCCCAAAAATTGGGGGAAAAAAGGGGTTTGGGAACTCCCAGACACTAAAAATCCTGGGAAAAGGGGGTTTTGGGCACTTCCAGATTCCCAAAATCTTGGAAAAGGGGGGTTTGGGCACATCCAGAGCCCAAAAATTCTGGGAACAGGGGGGTTGGGACACAACCAGACCCCAAAAATTTTAGGAACAGGGGGGTTTGGGAACTCCCAGACCCCAAAAATCGTGGGAACAGGGGGGTTGGAACATTCCCAGAGCCTGAAAATCCCGGGAACAGGGGGGTTGGGACACTCCCAGACCCCCAAAATCTTGGAAAAGGGGGGTTTGGATACTCCCAGACCCCAAAAATTGTGGGAACAGGGGGGTTTGTGCACTCCTAGATCCCAAAAATCCCGGGAACAGGGGGGTTTAGGCACTCCCAGACCCCAAAAATCGTGGGAACAGGGGGGTTGGGATACACCCAGACCCCCAAAATCTTGGAAAAGAGGGGTTGGGACACACCCAGACCCCCAAAAAATCCTGGAAAAGGGAAGTTGAGCTGCGCCCAGACGCCCAAAACCGCAAGAACAGAGGGGTGTGGTCACATCCAGGAGCCCAAAATCCCGGGAAAAGGAGGATTTCTCACCTTCTTCCACCCCATCACCGCATTCCCACCTGTCCAGGTCACCCCAAACCCCATCCTAAAAAATCGGGGACCCCCCAAAAAACCCACCTTGGACCCCCCAAACAGCGGGCAGGGTCAGCCCCAGCACCAGCAGCACCAGGGGGACGCTCCGCGCTCCATCCATGGCCCCTCGGGACGTCGGAAAAACCGGGAAGAGACGATGTTGATCCCACAAAAGCGGCGGCGAACTGAGGGAGCCGGGACGGGGGGCGCAGCACCCCGAAAACTCC
>NW_021939988.1:0-1063 GCF_001715985.3 Manacus vitellinus | reverse complement strand
GTCCCATCCCAATCCCAGATTAATCCCATTCCCATCCCATCCTCAGACCATCCTCAGCCCATCCCACCTCAGCCCATCCCAATCCCGTATCAATCCCAATCCCATCCCATCCCATCCTCAAACCATCCTCAGACCATCTCATCCCATCCCATCCCAATCCCATATCAATCCCATTCCCATCCCATCCTCAGAGCATCCTCAGAGCATCCCAATCCCAGATCAATCCCAATCCCATCCTGTCCCATCCTGTCCCATTCCCATCTCATCCCATCCCATCCTGTCCCATTCCCATCCCATCCCATCCCATCCCAATCCCATATCAATCCCAATCCCATTCCATCCCATCCCATCCCATCCCAATCCCATATCAATCCCCATCCCATCCTGTCCCATCCCATCCTGTCCTTCCCCCTCTCATCCCATCCCAATCCCAGATCAAACCCAATCCCATCCTATCCCATCCTATCCCACCCTGCCCCATCCCATCCCATATCAATCCCAATCCCATCTCATCCCATCCCAATCCCGTATCAATCCCAATCCCATCCTATCTCATCCCATCCTGTCCCATTCCCATCCCATCCCATCCCCGTTTCCCATCCCATCTCATCCCATCTCATCTCATTCCATCCCATCCCAATCCCATCCCAATCCCATTATCCCAATCCCATATCCCAGCACCGGTGCTCCCTGTACCGGGTGCTGTCCCAGTCCCAATCCCATATCCCATATCCCATATCCCATATCCCATTATCCCATATCCCAATCCCATATCCCATATTATCCCATTATCCCAATCCCATAATCCCATATCCCATATCCCCTATCCCCTATCCCATATCCCCTATCCCCTATCCCATTA
Source organism: Manacus vitellinus (assembly GCF_001715985.3). NCBI lineage: Eukaryota > Metazoa > Chordata > Aves > Passeriformes > Pipridae > Manacus > Manacus vitellinus. The sequence continues at coordinate 201 of NW_021939988.1, read as the reverse complement.
TCCCCTATCCCATTATCCCATATCCCATATCCCCTATCCCATATCCCATATCCCATATCCCCTATCCCATATCCCCTATCCCCTATCCCATATCCCATATCCCATATCCCATATCCCATATCCCATATCCCATATCCCATATCCCCTATCCCATATCCCATATCCCATATCCCATATCCCATATCCCATATCCCATATCCC
>NW_021939987.1:0-1184 GCF_001715985.3 Manacus vitellinus | reverse complement strand
GCCCAGCCAGTGTGGGGTTGGGAAAGGCAGGTCCTGCCTGACCAACCTGGTCTCCTCCTCTGACAAAATGACCCCGTCAGTAGCTGAGGGAAAGGCTGGGGATGTGTCTGTTCTGACTTCAGGAAAGCCTTTGAGCCCATCTCCCCCTTTTCCACTCCAGCTCCGTCTCTCCTACATTGGGGGGCAGGGGAAAGACAAACTCTCTTAAATTCCTAACCTAGAAGAGAATGTCTGATGGTTGCCATGAGAACTGACATGGGCAATGCCAGTGTATGCTGGTTACCATGGTAACTGACCATAGCAACCAGAATGTTTGCTGTTTGCCATGGGAACCGACCGTAGCAACACAAGTGTATGATGGTTGCCATGGTAACTGACTGTAGCCAGGTGACTGTATGGTGGTTGCCATGGTAACCGACTGAACCAGTTGAAAGTATGATGGTTACCATGGTAACTGAACGTAACAATGGGAATGTATGATAGTTACCATGGTAACTGACCATGGCAATGGGAATATACAATGGTTGCCATGGTAACTGACTATGGCAATGGGAATGTATGATGGTTGCCATGGTAACTGACCGTAGCAGTGGGATATATAATGGTTGCCATGGTAACTGACTGTAACAATGGAAAATGTGATGGTTGCCTTGGTAACTGACCGTAGTAATGGGAATGTATGAGGGTTGCCATGGTAACTGACCATGACAATGGGAATGTGTGAGGGTTCCCATGGTAACTGACTGTAGAAACGGGGATGTTTGCTGGTTGTCATGGCAACTGACTGTAGCAACGTGACTGTATGATGGTTGCCATGGTAAGTGACCATCACAATGGGAATGGGTGATGGTTGCCATGATAACTGACCGTAGCAATGGGAATGTGTGGTGGTTGCCATGGTAACCGACCATTGCAATGGGAATGTGTGATGGTTGCCATGGTAACTGACTGTAGCAATGGAAATGTGTGATGGTTGCCATGGTAACTGACTGCAGCAATGGGAATATACGATGGTTGCTATGGTAACTGACTGCACCGGTAGGAATGTACGATGGTTGCCATGGTATCTGACTGTAGCAACAGGAATGTATGATGGTTGTCATGGTAACCGACCGTAGGAATGGGAATGTATGAGAGTTGCCATGGTAGCAGTGGGAAGTATCATAGTTACCATGGTAACCAAA
>NW_021939986.1:16750-17912 GCF_001715985.3 Manacus vitellinus | reverse complement strand
AAATCCCTAAAAATCCCTAAAAACACCCAAACAAATGGTCTCAATAAGAAATCCCTAAAGAAAAACACCAAAAAATCACTAAAACCCCATTTTGGAAAGTGACCCTTCCAAGGAGGGGAGAAAAATTCCTAAAAAAACCACCCGGAGGTGAAAAAATTCCTAAAGAAAAGACCCTCAGAGACCAATTCCTAAAACCCACCAAAAAGAGAATTCCTAAAAAAAAAAACCACAGGAATTTTGTCTCAGAGCTGAGAAAATTCCTTAAAAAAAATTAAAAAAAAGGCTCTTGGAGTGTGTTGAGAAATTAGGGAAAAACCTGCTGGAATTGTGCCTTGGGGAGTTGAACCGTGGGGGGAAAATTCCTGAAAAACCACTGGGATTGTGCCTTGGGAAGGGAGAGAATTCCTGAAAAACCACTGGGATTGTGCCTTTGGAAAGAATTCCTGAAAACCACCAGGATTGGGCCTTGGAATTTGGGCCTTGGAATTTGTGCCTTGGATTTGTGCCTTGGAAGTTGAACCGTGGTGTGAAATTCCTGAAAAACCTCCCAAACCGTGCCTTGGGATTGAGAGAATTCCCAAAAACCACCAGCATTGTGCCTTGGAATTTGTGCCTTGGAATTTGTGCCTTGGAAGTTGAACTGTGGTGTGAAATTCCTGAAAATCCCACTGGAACTGTGCCTTGGAATCTGTGCCTTGGAAATGGAGAATTCCTAAAAAAAGAGGTTCTTGGAGTGTGACCGTGTCGAGAAATTCCTGAAAACCACCGGGATTGTGCCTTGGGATTTGTGCCTTGGGATTGTGTCCTGGAATTTTGTGCCTTGGAAGTTGAACCGTGGTGTGAAATTCCTGAAAAACCTCCCAAACTGTGCCTTGGGAAGTGAGAGAATTCCTAAAAAAGAGGCTCTTGGAATGTGACCATGTCGAGAGATTCCTAAAAGCCACCGGGATTGTGCCTTGGGATTGTGTCCTGGAATTTGTGCCTTGGAATTGTGCCTTGGAAGTTGAACTGTGGTGTGAAATTCCTGAAAATCCCACCGGAATTGTGTCTTGGAATTTGTGCCTTGGATTTGTGCCTTGGAATTTGTGCCTTGGAAGTTGAACCGTGGTGTGAAATTCCTGAAAAACCTCCCAAACTGTGCCTTGGGATTGAGAGAATTCCC
>NW_021939986.1:14837-15910 GCF_001715985.3 Manacus vitellinus | reverse complement strand
AGGTGGGCACAGGTGACCCCCAGGTGGGTCTCAGGTGACCCCCATGTGAGCCCAGCTGGGTCTCAGGTGAGTCCCAGGTAAGCCCAGGTGGGTCTCAGGCGACCCCAGGTGGGCCTCAGGTGACCCCCAGGTGAGCCCAGGTAGGTCTCAGGTGACCCCCAGGTGTGACCAGGTGACCCCCAGGTAGGCACAGGTGGGTCCCAGGTAACCCTCAGGTGTGCCCAGGTGACCCCTAGCTGGGCACAGGTGACCCCTAGGTGGGCACAGGTGACCCCCAGGTGTGCCCAGGTGACCCCCAGGTGTGCCCAGGTGTGCCCAGGTGCTGCTTTACCTGTCCCGCTCAGGTTGGGGTTGGTGTAGTCCCAGGTGTCCTGGTCGTTCTTGAACACGTTCAGCCGGCTGGGCTGGGGGGGGGGCACAGAAATGGGGGTGTTGGCACCTGGACAGGTGTGCCCAGGTACCCCAGGGGTGTGCCCAGGTGTCCCCAGGAGCATGCCCAGCTACCCTCAAGAGTAGGGCCCAAAAGTGTTCCCAGGTATCCCCAGGTGTGTGCCCAGACACCCCCAGTTATCCCCACGTGCTCCCAGGTATGCCCAGGTGCCCCAAGTGTGTGCCCAGGTGTCCCCAGGTGTGTTCCTATGTATCCCCAGGTACCCCCAGGTGTGTGCCCAGTTATCCCCACGTGCCCCAGGTGTGTGCCCAGGTGTCCCCAGGTGCCCCCAGGTGTGTGCCCAGGTATCCCCAGGTGTGTTCCCAGCTGTGTTCCCAGTTATCCCCAGGTGTGCTCCCAGGTGAGCCCCCAGGTGTGTTCCCAGGTGTGCCCAGGTGTGTGCCCATAGGTGTGCCCAGGTGTGTGCCCATAGGTGTGCCCCCAGGTGTGTTCCCAGGTATCCCCAGGTATTCCCAGGTATCCCCACGTGTTCCCAGGTATCCCCAGGTGTGTTTCCAGGTGTGTGCCCAGGTGTGCCCCCAGTTATCCCCAGGTGTGCCCCCAGTTATCCCCAGGTGTGCCCCCAGTTATCCCCAGGTGTGTGCCCCCAGGTGTGACCCCAGGTGTGCCCCCCCAGGTGTGT
>NW_021939986.1:12354-13565 GCF_001715985.3 Manacus vitellinus | reverse complement strand
CGCAGGCCCCGCCTCCCACTTCCCACAGCACCCTTCGGCAGCACCCTATCACGACATTGGTTCATCCACACGTCAATCAATGTGCCGCGCGTTGATTGGCTTACCGCTTAACGTCCCGGCCCCCGGTGTCGTCTCATTGGTTGAAGAGCACGTCAATCAAAGCCGGTGCCGGTCCTGTTCTCTCTGATTGGCCGGTTTGCTCTGGTTTGCTCCGCCCACGGAATCTCCTCAGACTGGGACCACACTCTCTATGGGGTTACTGGGACCACTGGGAGGGAACTGGGCGATTACTGGTTGTTACTGGGCATTACTGGGGCACTGAGAGGAGGCAACTGGTCGTTACTGGGAGCACTGGGCGCTGCTCCTCCCGTCCGCCAGGGGGCAATATCCCGCACCATCCCCTCACCTCCAACCAATCACCGCTCCCGTTTCATCCCCATCTCCCGCTCCCTCCAATCAGCGGAGCTCTCTCATTCACGCCGACCAATCAGCAACGAGGGGGGCGGAGCTTGGCTTCGACGGCGCCGCCGGGTCCTAAAGCCGCCACCAAACCCCCAATTTTGGGGGTCCCGGGACAAAAAATACCCCAAACCCCCCAAATCCCCCAATTTCAGGGTCCCACAGCGACTCTTGGACTTCATCACTTTATTAAACATCGCTCTGGGGCGATTTTTAACAATTCTGCCCCAAAAAACAAGTGCGGCCCCGCCACAAATCTCCCCCCCCCCGGGGACCCCCCAAAATAACCCTGGGAAGAGAAAAATTCCCAAAATACTGAAAAATGGGTGGGAAATGGGGATTAAAGGGGGCATCTGGGGGGTCTTGGGGGGTTTTGAGGGGGTTCTGCATCAAGACCCCCTCCCAAAAAACACCTTACATCCTTAAAAAAAACCCAAAATGCAACAAAACGAGGCAAAAAATGGGGGGTAAAGGGAATAAAAGGGTGATTAAAGAGGACATTTGGGGTTCGGGGGGTTCAGATTCATCAAGAACCTCCCGAAAACCATTTTCTAATAACAAGAACCACCCCCCAAAAAAATCCTTAAAAGCCCCTAAAACGCAGCAAAATGACGCAAAAAATGAGGGGGAAAGGTGAAGAAAAGGTGGAAAAAATATGAAATAAAAGGAAATTAAAAAGACCAAAGGCAGATTTGGGGAGTTCTGGGGTGTTTTTGGGCTGTTTCAGACGATCATCTCCAGCTGCCGGGCGT
>NW_021939986.1:0-1249 GCF_001715985.3 Manacus vitellinus | reverse complement strand
CAGGGGACATGAAGATGGGGACACACAAGAGGGACACGGGGACAGGAGGGTCACTGGGGTGGGGACACCGTGAGGGACACTGTGGGGACACTGTGAGGGACACGTGTGGGGCCACGAGGACACGTGGTGGGGCCACGGGGACATACACGGTCACGGGGACATCCACGGTCACGGGGCACGTCCGGGGCCGAGGCCGAAGGCTCCTACCTTGGGCGAGCAGCAGAGCTGTGGGGACAGGAGGGGACAGCGGTGAGAGCCCCGTGACCCATCGGTGGCCCTGTGACCCCTTGGTGGCCCCCGTGACCCCTGGGTGGTCCCGTGGTGACCCCATGACCCCTCAGTGGCCCTGTGACCCCTCGGTGACCCTGTGACCCCTAGGTGGCCCTGTGGTGGCCCCATGACCCTTTGGTGACCCCTGTGACCCCTCAGTGGCCCTGTGACCCCTTGATGGCCCCTGTGACCCCTAGGTGGCCCTGCAGTAGCCCCATGACCCTTTGGTGACCCCCATGACCCCTCAGTGGCCCCTGTGACCCCTCTGTTGCCCTGTGACCCCTCGGTGGTCCCCATGACCCCTAGGTGGCCCCGTGGTGGCCCCGTGACCCCCGTGTGACCCCCGGGTGCCCCCTGGGTGTCCCCGCACCCGAGATGCCGCGCTTGAGCCAGCGCGGCGGGCCCAGCTCGATGAAGAAGTTCTCCTTCTTCTCGTACTCCTCGTCGTCCACGATCTTCACCTGCAGCGTCTTCCTGGGGCGGGACACGTGGTCACCATCACCACCATCACCATCACCATCGTCACCATCACCATCATCATCGTCACCATCATCACCATCATCATCATCACCATCATCACCATCGTCATCATCACCATCGTCACCATCACCATCATCATCGTCACCATCACCATCATCACCATCATCATCATCACCATCATCACCATCGTCATCATCACCATCATCATCGTCACCATCGTCATCGTCACCATCATCATCGTCACCATCATCATCGTCACCACCATCACCATCACCATCGTCACCATCACCATCATCATCGTCACCATCATCATCGTCACCATCACCATCACCATCATCATTGTCACCATCACCACCATCACCATCACCATCATCACCATCACCATCGTCATCGTCACCATCATCATCGTCACCATCATCACCACCATCACCATCATCACCATCACCATCATCACCATCGTCATCATCACCATCATCATCATCACCATCATCTCCCACCA
>NW_021939985.1:0-1135 GCF_001715985.3 Manacus vitellinus | reverse complement strand
GTCTCCATCTGCCAAGCCCCCAGACCTTCAACTGCCCTGGGTGGGCCAGGGCTCTCCTAGCCCCACCACTCGCAAGCAACACTCTGGCAGTTGCCCAATGTGCTCCCTGCATGTGCGTCAGGGTCTTCATCCTGTTCCCTGCTCATCCCTCAGTACATTCCCTATGGTATATGTTCTCCTTGCCATCGCTGGAGCTGGGATATCCAGCAGCCCTGCTGGAGCCACGTTCCTCTCAGACTTTGCGTTTTCGCAGAAGAGAAAGGCAAACCTAGAGACATTGGGCTGCTGCCCAGCAGGGCTCATCTCCCTTTCCCGGGGAGCTGGGAGAGAGGTATTCTTCCCAGGCAGATGAAGAAGGACAGGGGAAAAGCCACAGAAACGGAGGAGACACGTGTTCCCCGAGTAAGCTGCAAGCAGCCCAGAGAGCTGAGGACAGCACGGGAAGATGTGAAAGGTGCAGAAGGGTAGAAACCCGGTGCTCCCAAAAGCACATCAGTGGGTGTGCAGTAGAGCAGGCGATTGTAACTGGAGAGGGGAGGACTGCACTGCGAGTTGACCGGGAACAATCTCTGCCCATGAGTGAGACCCCAGAGCCAGGCAATGCTCAGAATGCCATCGGCTGAGGGAACCAGACGGGCTGTTGCTTGGGGAGGGAGAACCTCAAGGAGAGCATTTGAGGTACTGAAAGTGCAGTTCATTTCTCGGCCCTCCTGCTTCCTTTGCTCCCCCAAGAGATTCGTTTCTGGCAAATCTCTTCTCTCGGCACAGGGTGGAGATTTCTGACACTCTTGGCAAACAGGCAGGTTTGTCTCAGCATGAATTTTGGCTACCTCGTCGTCATTTTCTGCCTGGTACACCTCCTCTCTATATCCCAGCTTTTCATAAATGCATTCTATTTCCTCCCAGGAAATAGTCAACTGCCTTTTCAGGCAACTGAATAGAGAAACATCGCTGCAGATCATGTACTTGCTGTCTTCCATGTGTTCACTCCAGGCGCTCTTACTTCTCTAAAGAAATAAAGAGGGGAAAAAAGTGAAAGCTCAGGCCTCCTTCTCTCTCTCTGCTCGTCACTTCAGCTTCACTATCCCTCTCCGTCTGTCCTCTCCTCCACATGCTGCCACCAAAAGATATCTTG
>NW_021939984.1:2541-2988 GCF_001715985.3 Manacus vitellinus | reverse complement strand
CCCAAGAAGTGCTCAGGCTGCCCCAACAACTGCACCTCAAAGCCAAAGCTTCCAGACATTTTTTCCTGGTGGAAAGAGCTGCTGTTCCCTTTTTTCAGCCCTGCTCTGCAATGACCGGTCCCACCTTTTAAAAAGTTGAATCCAAATGAAGATTCCTGCCAGACAAAAGGTGCCACCACAGAAAGTTCTTGTTCCCCAAGAAGTGCTCAGGCTGCCCCAACAACTGCACCTCAAAGCCAAAGCTTCCAGACATTTTTTCCTGGTGGAAAGAGCTGCTGTTCCATTTCTTCAGCCCTGCTCTGCAATGGCTCGTCCCACCTCTCGAAAAATTTACTCCAAATGAAGATTCCTGCCAGACAAAAGGTGCCACCACAGAAAACTCTTCCTGCCCAAGAAGTGCCCAGGTGCCCCAACAACCTGAAACCAAAGGATCCAGACTTTTTTCCT
>NW_021939984.1:0-841 GCF_001715985.3 Manacus vitellinus | reverse complement strand
TTGAATCCAAATGAAGATTCCTGCCAGACAAAAGGTGCCACCACAGAAAGTTCTTGTTCCCCAAGAAGTGCTCAGGCTGCCCCAACAACTGCACATCAAAGCCAAAGCTTCCAGACATTTTTTCCTGGTGGAAAGGGCTGCTGTTCCCTTTTTTCAGCATGCCCTTCAATGGCCGGTTACACCTTCTGAAAAATTTACTCCAAATGAAGATTCCTGCCCGACAAAAGGTGCCACCACAGAAAACTCTTCCTGCCCAAGAAGTGCCCAGCCTACACCAACTACACCTGAAACCAAAGGTTCCAGACTTTTTTTCTTGGTTGAAAGAACTGCTGTTCCCTTTTTACAGGCCTGCGCTGCAATGGCCAGGCCCAGCTCCTGGAAAATTAAATGCAAATGAAGATTCCTGCCAGACAAAAGGTGCCACCACAGAAAACTCTTGCTGCCCATGAAGTGCCCAGGCTACACTAACAATTGAACCTCAAAACCAAAGCTTCCAGACTCTTTTTCCTTAGGGCAAGAGCTGCTGTTCCCTCTTTTCAGCCCTGCGCTGCAATGGCCGGTCCCACCTCATGAAAAACTTACTCCAAATGAGGATTCCTGCCAGACAAAAGATGCCACTACAGAAAACTGTTCCTGCCCAAGAAGTGCCCAGGTGCCCCAACAACCTGAAACCAAAGGATCCAGACTTTTTTCCTGGTGGAAAGAGCTGCTGTTCCCTTTTTTCAGCCCTGCTCTGCAATGACCGGTCCCACCTTTTAAAAAGTTGAATCCAAATGAAGATTCCTGCCAGACAAAAGGTGCCACCACAGAAAGTTCTTGTTCCCCAAGAAGTGCTCAGGCT
>NW_021939983.1:0-1175 GCF_001715985.3 Manacus vitellinus | reverse complement strand
GGGGTTTCCGCTGAGGACGCGCCTGGGCGCTCCCAGCCGGGCCGGGGCTGTCCCGCCGCACCGCGCGCACAGAATCACAGAGTTATGGAAGGGGTTGGAAGGGGATCATCCAGTTCCACCCCCTGCCAGGGACACCTTCCACTGGGCCAGGTTGCTCCAAGCCCTGTCCAGCCTATTCTTGGACACCTGCAGGGATGGGGCAGCCACAGCTGCTCTGGGCAGGCTGTTCCCACTGGACAGGGATCCCAGTGCCCCGGAGGGATGTGAGGACACCTGGGGCTGCAGCACCGGCTGCCTCGTGCCAGGCTCAGACTCCTGCCTGCGTTTGCTAGGGAATATAAACTTCTTGTGAGTCTGTGCCCTCAGGTGAACACTGGATTGCAGCTGCTGGCTGTGAGCCCTCGGGCACAGAGAGAGCGACAAGGTGGTGATACAGGTGTGCATCTTACACAGCCTGTGATACAGGTGTGCATCTTACACAGCCTGTGATACAGGTGTGCTTCATGTACAGACTGTGATACAGGTGTGCATCCTACACAGCCTGTGATACAGGTGTGCATCTTACACAGCCTGTGATACAGGTGTGCTTCATGTACAGGCTGTGATACAGGTGTGCATCTTACACAGCCTGTGATACAGGTGTGCATCGTGTACAACCTGTGATACAAGTGTGCATCGTGTACAGGCTGTGATACAGGTGTGCTTCATGTACCGACTGTCATGCAGGTGTGCATTATAGATTATGGTACAGGTGTGCATCATACAGAGACTGTAATACAGGAGTGCATCATACACAGCCTGTCATACAGGTGTGCTTTGTGTACAGACTGTGATACAGGTGTGCATCATATACTGTAATACACGTGTACATCATACAAAGGCTATAATTCAGGTGTGCTTCATACACAGACTGTGATACAGGTGTACATTATGGATTATAATACAGGTGTGCATCATACACAGATATAATACAGGTGTGCATCATACAGAGACCATGATTCAGGTGTGCTTCATACACAGACTGTGATAGAGGTGTGCATCATACATAGACTATAATACAGGTGAACATCATACACAGACTGTGATACAGGTGTGCATCATATACTATAATACAAGTGTACATCATACAAAGACTATAATTCAGGTGTGCTTCATACACAGACTGTGATACAGGT
>NW_021939982.1:0-1185 GCF_001715985.3 Manacus vitellinus | reverse complement strand
CTGCTTGATCTCCAAAGGAGAAAAGCCGGCAGTGCTCTGCGGTGGACAACAGGGGGTACTGTTGGATCACTGGAGGAGCAGAACCTGCAGTGCTCTGTGTTGGTTGGCAAGGGGTGCTGTTTGATCACTGGAGTAGTACTGCCTGCAGTGCTCTGTGGTGGCCAACAGGGAGCACTGTTGTATCTTCAAAGGAGAAGAGCCTGCAGTGCTCTGTGGTGGCCAAAAGGGGGTACTGTTGGATCAGTGGAGGAGCAGAGCCTGCAGTGCTCGGTGTTGGTTGGCAGGAGGCGCTGTTGGATCATTGGAGGAAGAGAGCCTGCAGTGCTCTGTGGTGGCCAAGAGTGGGTGCTGTTTGATCACTGGAGGAGCAGAGTCTGCAGTGCTCTGTGATGGCAAATATGAAGCGCTGTTGGATCTCCAGAGAAGCAGAACCTGCAGTGCTCTGTGGTGGCCAACAAGGGGTTCTGTTGGGTGACTGGAGGAGAAGAGCCTGCAGTGCTTGGTGTTAGTCGGCAGGGGGCGCTGTTGGATCACCGGAGAAGCAGAGCCTGCAATGCTCAGTATTGCTGGGCAGGGGGCGCTGTTGGATCACTGGAGGAACAGACCCTACAGTGCTCTGTGGTGGCCAACAGGGGGTTCTGTTGGATCACTGGAGGAACAGAACGCGCAGTGCTCTGGGGTGACCAGCAGGGAGCGCCGTTAGATCACTAAAGAAGCCGAGTCTGCAGTGCTCTGTGGTGGCCAAGAGGGGGTTCTGTTTGATCACTGGAGGAGCAGAGTCTGCAGTGCTCTGTGGTGACCAAGAGGGGTTGCTTTTGGTTTACTGGAGGAGCAGAGCCCGCAGTACTGGGTGTTGGTCGGCAGGGGGCGCTGTTGGATCACTGAAGAAGCCGAGACTGCAGTGCTCTGAGGTGGCCAAAAGGAGGCTCTGTTGGATCTCCAAAGGAGAAAAACCGTCAGTGCTCTGTGGTGGACAACATGGGGTGCTGTTGGGTCACTGGAGGAGCAGAACCTGCAGTGCTCTGTGTTGGTCGGCAGAGGGCGCTGTTAGATCACTGGAGTAGTACTGCCTGCAGTGCTCTGTGGTGGTCAACAGGGAGCACTGTTGTATCTTCAAAGGAGAAGAGCCTGCAGTGTTCTCTGGTGGCCAAAAGGGGGTACTGTTGGATCAGTGGAGGAGCAGAG
>NW_021939981.1:0-1180 GCF_001715985.3 Manacus vitellinus | reverse complement strand
GCTGGCACCGCCGGGCACGGGGGTGTTCCCGTGTGCCACCCAGGACTGTCAGAAACCTGCTTGCCCCGTAGTCCGCCCTCGGCACCGAGGAGGAGCCCAGAACCACAGCGTAGTGCAGCTAAAGGACAGCAAGAGGAAAAAAAAGAAGATAAAAAAAGAGACAAAAAACCCCCCAAAAAACCCTCCCCCCTCGCCCCCCCGCTGCCGCCGGGGCTGAGGTTCGGCGCCGTCCGCACTCCCACAGCTGAGCTCTGGTTTCCCACGAGCACAACTTCTGCATTTCCAGAGCAAAGGGGGGAGATGGAACCGCCGAGCTGGGGCTGCTCTCACACGGCTCCAACCCCCCCGAGCCCGGAGCTGAGCCCCGCTGGCTCCAGAGGAGCCTCCCGGCTGCCTCAGCCCATCCCGAGGCTTCCAGGGGTCTGGAGCTTTATCCTGTTTATCCCTCAGGATCCCCCAGCCGGTGCCCACCCCTCCTCAGCCCCCTCGTGCCCCCCGTGCACCTTCCATCGAGAGCCGGGGGCTGGAGATCCCTGTGGGATTGGGCACGGGAAGGAGTGAGGTGCCACCTCCACCTCCCAGTCTCGCTTCCTCCTCTGCAAAACCCCCCTGGCACCCGTGGGAAAACAGGTTTGTGACCCTGGGGGCTCCGAGCGCTGCCCCGGTGTCACCGTGTCACCTCCGCCCCGCTCCCTGTCTCATCCCACCGTGTCCCATCAGCAGCTGGGATTGACCTGGAGCCGGCGGGACTGCCTGGAGCAAGGCAGGATTGATTCTCCAGCCCTGAGACAGCAATGCCAGGCCTGGACCCTCCTGCTCCCAAATTTTTACAGGACAAATTTCACCCCCTGCTTGACAGGAAAACGCTGGGGCACAGCTGAGTCCTTCAGCGGGGAAGGTTTGTGGGATTTGTTGTTCGGGATTGTTTTGGGTTTGTTTTATTTATTTATTTTTTAAATCCATTACAGCTACATTTAATCTTTGGGGAAAACTCCCCAAATCTTCCCCAGACCCTCAACCCCAGAACAGAAGCAGCAGCTCTTTCAATCTCCAAGTCCCTCAGCTCCTGTCCCTGCCGGGGGTCGTCCCCATCCCGCTCCTGCTTCGTGCTGACCGTTCCTGCCAGAGGAGCAAAGCTCTCCCACTCCTTTTCCTTGGGAAGGGCTGACGGGGCAGGAGT
>NW_021939980.1:0-1089 GCF_001715985.3 Manacus vitellinus | reverse complement strand
CATCTAACCCTTCCCTCTCTCAGTGTGAAGCCATTCCCCTTGTCCTGTCACTCCAGGCCCTTGTCCAAAGTCTTTCTCCATCTTTCTTGTTGGCTCCCTTCAGGCACTGCAAGGCCACAATTAGGTCACCCCAAAGCTTTCTCTTCTCCAGCCTCAACAATTCTAATTCTCTCAGCCTTTCCTCACAGCAGAGCTGCTCCATCCCTCTGATCCCTTTGGTGTTCTCCTCTGGACTCACTCCAGCAGGTCCATGTCCTTCCTGTGCTGGACCCAGAGCTGGAGGCAGCTCTGCAGGGGTGACAACATTACAACCATGTCTGTTCCAGCAAGGACACTGTGGAACCTCCTGGAGTAAAGGGGCCATTGTGACACTGTAGGGCCTTCTGGAGCCAAAGAACCCTGGGACACTGTGGAACCTCATGGAACCAAGGGGCCATTGTGCCATGAAGGGCCTCATAGAACCAAGGGAACCCTGAGACATTTTGGGACCTCATAGAATCAAGGGACCTTTGTGACACTGAGGAACCTCGGGGACTCATGGGACCAAAGGAACCCTGGGAAATTGTGGAACCACATGGAATTACCAGGCCACTGTGAATCTGCAGGGCCTCATGGAACCCATGGAACCCTGAGACTTTTCAGAACCTCATGGAATCAAGGGGCCATTGTGACACTGCAGAGCCTCATGGAGACAAAGGGACCCTGGGACACTGTGGACCTCAAGAAATCAAGGGCCCATATTGTCACTGTGGAACCTCATGGAATCAAGGAGACATTCTTATGCTGCAGGGTATTATTGAGCCTAAGTGACCATTGTGACACTGTGGAACCTGATGGAGTCAAGGGGCCTTTGTGACATGAGGGGCCTCATGGAACCAAAGGAACCCAGAGACACTTCAGGACCTTGTGGAATCAAGGGACCACTGTCATCCTGCAGAGCCTTATAGAGCTAAATGGACCCTGGGACACTGTGGAAGATGGAATCGAGGGGCCACTGTGATACTGCAGAAGCTCATGGAACCAAAGGAACCCTGGGACACTGTGGAACCTCATGGAATCAAGAGGCCATTGTGACACTGTAGGGCCTCA
>NW_021939979.1:11597-19298 GCF_001715985.3 Manacus vitellinus | reverse complement strand
CTGGATGATCTTTGAGTCCCTTCCAACCCAAACAATTCCATAATTCCAGGATTCTGTGATGCTTATCCCAGCCTGGCCACCCCTTATCTGGGTGCTGGTGACTGTCCTTGTCTCTCTTCCCTCTCCCCAAAGCTGGAATCCCACTTTTCCAGTGTGTTTATTCCACCAGGGAGTGGGAAAGTTTGAACAAACCAAGGTGAAAACAGCTGTAAATGAGGAGCAAAACCCCCTTCCTGTGGGGAGAACAGCAGGGGTTTTGATGTTTTAAAATGCAAACACTCCTGGCACCAGGAGAAGCCTGAAATGAGAATTTCTGCTCGTGCTGGGCTCTTTGGCTTTGATGGCTCTTGTTCTTCCCTCACCAAACCACTCAGGCTTTGGATTATTCCTCATGGACCTTCCTGGGGGCAGCCTGGACATGTCCTGGCCACGGTGGAGGGCAGAGGATTGCTTTGGGCAGAGGAATTTTCCCCAAAATTGGAGGGGAGGGGGGGTGTGTAAAAAATAAAATCATCAGGAGGCACAAAATCAAACCCAACAACTCCCACGTGGTGAGACAGCTCATGTCCAGGCTGATGCCCAACCAACAATTTGCTGGATTGATTCCTGGCAGGGAAATCCCAGCTGGTTCAGTTGGTCACTCTGGGCTGTGTTTTTGTTTTGTAGGAACCAGCCCTGCTGCCCAAAACTCTGCTGGAGCAGAGGAATCACCTCCAGCCCAGCTGAGCCCAAGGACAGCTCCCCAAAGTCCCTCCTGGCCAAAGGGGTTGGGGCTGAACTAAGGCAGGGGATGGAGGGAGGGGGAAATGGGCACTTCCAGGGATTTCCACCTCAGTCCTTTTGCTCAGAGGAATTCTGGGCATTAATTTCCTCAAATCCCAGGGTTTAAAGCATCTCCCTAAAAGTTTGGATCATTCCTCCAAATTTCATTCTCCACATGAAGCTCTTTGTGAGCAAAAGAGAAACCAAGGGAATGTGACAGCAGGGAGCAGATTAATGGAAAATCTATTAAAAATCTCTAAAAACAGCAGTGGCTACGGAATCACAGAATTGAGGGTGTTGCAAAAGATCTCCAAGACCATCAAGTCCGACCTGTGACTGATTCCCACCTTGTCAACCAGACCAGAGCACCTCCAGGGCTTGGAAGTGACCTTAAAGCCCATCCAGTCCCACCCCTGGCACCTTCCACTAGCCCAGGTTGCTCCAAGATGGGTTTTTTAAGGGAAAGGGGACATTCAAGGATAAAAAACTGACTCCACACCTTTGCTTGGCTGTTCTCCAGCCAACTAAACCTGACCTGGGGTTGTTTGCACTGAAATCATCCCGTGCCAAGTGTTCCTATTGTTTATAAGGAATATCTGAGAGACATAAAGATTTCTCCAAGCTTTGTCCAACCTGGCCCTGGACAATTCCAACTGCCTGAGCAGTCCATCCCAATTTTTAATGACTTTTTCCATGAAGAAATTCCTCCTGATGTCCAAGACTGGGCATCTCACAGAGCTGGTTCCACCTCTCTTTGTCTCAAGGCAGTGAGTGCTTGTTGCTTTTACAGCCCCGTGTTCTTCCAAGGGGATAATTACACCAATATTCCTGGGGAAGACAAGCTTGCTGTCACTGTAAATTTGACACAGATTAATATTAAACTGGATTTAAGATGCTGTTTTAACCTGATGGGCTTGTAATTACCTGGCTGATAGCAGTGCCTGTGATAGAGCAGCGTTGTCAGCCACTCAAGGAAAATTAAAATTAAATCCCGATTCCTCACTCACTGAGAGCTTGTTTAGGGGATTCAGTTGAGTTCACACCAAGGATTTGCTTTCTGGTGCCACCAAAGGCACAAATGGTTCTTGTCCTCAGCTACCAACCTGCAACCCCAGTGGGATGAGGCTGAGGAACAGCCACAGAACCTCTCAGTGCTGCAGAGCAGCTGCCCCCTGCCCCCAGTTTGGACTGGGACTTCTCCAGAGCAGGAATGGTGAGGCTTTGTCAGGAACAATGACCCCTGATGGGCAGAATGGGACAGAAGAATGGGACAGGAGAACTGTCTCAGTGGGACTCTGGGTCTTTTCCAAAAGGGGAACTGAGGTAACACCAGAAACAGGACAAGTTCTTGCCCAGGAGGGTGGGGAGGCCCTGGCACAGGTTGCCCAGAGAAGCTGTGGCTGCCCCTGGATCCCTGGAAGTGTCCAAGGCCAGGTTGGATGGGGCTTGGAGCAACCTGGGCTGGTGGAAGGTGTCTCTGCCCATGGGAAGGGATTGGAACCAGGTGATCTTTAAGGTCCCTTCCAACCCAAACCATTCCATGATTCTTGGAGGAAAAGAGTCTAAATCTGACCTGTAACAATTATGTTGTTCCTGGCTACAACCAGAAATAACAAATGGGGCTTAGATTGTTTCCAGAAGTCCCTGGTAGCCTTTTACACTTATGGGGTCACACAATCACCAAGGCTGGAAAAGACCTCCAAGCTCACCAAGTCCAACCTTTGCCCAACTCCCCCCGTTCCCACTGAACCCCAGCAAAGTGCCACATCCACACCTTTGGAGCCCCTCCAGGGATGGGGCCTCCACCCTGCCCTGGGCAGCCTGTTCAGGGCTTGAGAACCCTTTGAGTGAAGGAATTCCTCCTGCTGTCCAACCTGACCCTCCCCTGGTGCACCTTGAGGCCGTTCCCTCTCCTCCTGTCCCTTGTTCCCTGGGAGCAGAGCCCGACCCCCCTCAGCTCCCCTCTCCTGTCAGAGAGCAAGAAGGTCTCTCCTGAGTCTCCTTTTCTCCAGGTTGAGCCCCCCCAGCTCCCTCAGCTGCTCCTCATAGGACTTATTAAAAAAAATATATATATTCAAAGACACACACACAACCTCTATTTTCCCTGTCTTGAAGCACAGCACCATCAACCCCTGCAAAATTAACTTGCAACACCCTCACCAGGGCTGTTTACCTCCTTAACATGTCACTTGTGACTTGCTATCCTCAGCCATCAAATTATCCCTTCACAGAGAGAGAAGAAAAGAGAATTACAGTCGTCAGCAGAGAACACAAATAGAAAGGGAGGTTGTGAGTGAAACAAAGCTTCCAAAAGTTGAAAGTCATTTGTTTTCTCCTTTCTAGAAACCTCCAGGAGGAGTTCAGCAGCCTCCTGGGAGGGTGACAGGGTCAGCTGGGGTTGTTGGGGTGTCCCTGACTCGTGTGAGGTGTCTGAGGAGTGAATCCTCTCAGGCTCTTCCCTCTCAGCCTTCCCTCCGTGGCACTGCAGGTTGGGGTTGGTTTATTGGTCCAGTTAAACAGTGGCCACCAAGAAAAGAGGAGTTTGGGCCCCTGGCTCATCTGGTTTTGTTAAAAATTTCTCTCTTACCCCAGTGCACGTGTGAGAGCTGTGCAGCCAACAACCAGCAGCAGGATCCTGCTGCCTGCTGAGCACAGAAAATGAGGATTCTTCCCCACCCTGGGCACAGGCTCTGGTGTGTGAACCTGAAACAGTTCCATTTCCACTTCAAAAGTTGATATTTGTGTCCAGGGACACAAGTCCCACCTCAGTGTGGGCAACCTGTCCTCCTGCCTTCTCCACAAACACCTTCCCACACCCGTGGGGAGGGAGATGGGGCTGGAATCCTCATCATGGGGTGATGATCCAGTTGGCTTTTGGAACTGGGAGCATCCCTTGCCTTCCCCACCCCTTCCAAGGGCTACAGCAGGACTGAGACAAGCCCACAGTTGTTTTCAGAGCCAAAGGAAGCACAGAATATTTGATCCATGATTATTCCTGCTCGATTTAGGATTTGACATTAGTCAGGGAAGAGTTTTTCTCTCTCAGTTAAACAAATCTCTGCCACCTTCACAGGTTACATCTCAAGCTTTAAATGGTAAAGAAAGAATTTGTATTTGTTTCCTTTATTTGGTGCACTGTAGACATTCCTGCTCCTGTTGAGCCTTTGAAGGTAATTTTCAAATCCAACCTGCCCTTGGATTTGAAGGGACCTTAAAGATCATCTGGTTCCAATCCCTTCCCATGGGCAGGGACATCTTCCACCAGCCCAGGTTGCTCCAAACCCCCTCCAACCTGGCCTTGGACACTTGCAGGGATCCAGGGGCAGCCACAGCTTCCCTGGGCAACCTGCTCTCTAATATATCCCTGCAATCCAGAACCTAATTCTGTAATTAAATTCCTGAGGAAGAAGCTCCTAACGGGCCCGTTTCATCCCAGGCAGCAGATTAATTCCCATTTTCAACTCCCACATCAGGATGACTTAAAAAATTACCCAGCTCCCAGCTCTGGTCTGAAGCTTAAAACAAGCTCAAAGTCAGAACTGCAATATTGTTGAATTCTCTTAGCTGGTGGAAAATTAAGATTTCATGGGTGAGAAAGGCACTGAAGTGTTTACATGTAAGGAAATAACACTCTTTCAGCACTGAGGTGTTGAAGAAAAGCATGATTTATGTCAACTTTTGAACTGGAAATGGAACTTTTTTCAGGTTCACACACCAGTGTGGTTAAGAACCCTCATTTTCTGTACTCAACAAGCAGCAAGATCCTGCTACTGATTGTTGGCTACACGTGCACTGGGGTAAGAGAGAAATTTTTAACAAAATCAGATGAGCCAGAGGGCCAAAAACCTCTTTTTTTGGTGGCCACTGTTTAACATGACAGATAAACCAACCCCAGCCTGCAGTGCCACGAAGGGAAGGACAGAATTCCCTCTCCAGTGTCCAATCCCACAAGAATTGAAAAGCAAGTACCTGCCTGGGGCCAGCCAGGAGCTCTGCAGGTCTTTTTTTCTTTTTTTCCCCAGGAATGATATTCATAATCATCTGGATATTCAAACAAATCTTAATTGTGATTTAATGGCTCACGCTCTAATTAGTCCCCGGGGAAAAGTACTTTCAATTAACCAGTGTAAACATGCCATTTGTTACACCCTTACATGTTCTGCTAAATTCCCTGATTAAGAGCTGAAAAGTCACCCAGCAAGGGGGCCAGAATTCCTGGCACAGGGGGGAAAATATGGCTGGGATTTGGGATTATCCCTTTTCTCCTCTGCATGGGACAATGTGCCTTGTGTCCCCTGCTGCTGTGGCTGGGAGGGAAGTGATGAGTTCAGGAGTTTATTGGTTAACCAGCAAACTGATCCATCCCAGGGTGGATAATCTTGGTCCCATCCCTGGATCCCAGCAAGATTCCAGCACAAAATAGATCTGGATAAAAGAGCAGGGCCATGATGCACAGGAAGAGCTCAATGCCTCGTGGTCTTACTTTATTTACAATATTATTTCTAGAATAAATATAAATATATATAAATATTATATATAAATATAATATATAAATATAATATATAAATATATTATTATAAATACAATATATAAATAATAAATATTTTAAAATATACATATTTAAATAATAATATTAAATACCATGTATAAATATATATACTATTATATTATATATAAAGAATATATAAATTTATATATATATAACATATAATTATATTTATCATAAACTATATAATTATACTATTATAAAATATATATATCTATATTATATATAAATATATATAATTATAAGTAAATACAAATATAATTTATATAATAAATATAAATAATATATTACTTTATTTATTATATCTAACGGCCTCAAGTTGCACCAGGGGAGGTTTTAATTGGATATTGGGAAAAAATCCTGCATGGGGAAGGTTGTAAAGCGTTGGGACAGTGGTGGAGTCACCATTCCTGGCAGTGTTCAAAAAACCTGGGAATGTGGCAGTCTGGGACATGGGTCAGTGGTGACCACGGTGGTGGTGCTGAGTTAAGGGTTGACTGATGATCTCAATTGATGATCTCAATCAAATCTTGATTTCCAGCCTTAATGATTCTGTGATTCTGCCAGGGGGACGTCCAGGGAATCGTTCTTAGGAGCAATAAAACCCAACAAAGTGCCAGAGTGACCATCCCCAGGTATAAACTGCTCCTAAACATGAACCAGAGGCCAACAGAGATTGGATCAGTAACAGAATCGTGGAATCCCAGCATGGTTTGGGTTGAGAGGGACATTAAACCCAGCCAGTGCCACCCCCTGCCATGGGCAGGGACACCTCCCACCAGCCCAGGGTGCTCCAAATTTATCCAACCTGGCCTTGGACACCTCCAGGGATCCAGGGGCAGCCCCAGCTTCTCTGGGCACCCTGTGCCAGGGCCTCCCCACCCTCCCAGGGAAGGAATTCCTTCCCAATCTCTGATCAGAGGGACTGTCTGAGGACTGAGTTCGTGTGCCAGGGGGAGCCACATCCCCCCAAATTCCTGGGAATGCTCTTTCCCGGGAGAGGGGAGGGAGGATTTGCCCTTGAAACGATGGGCAAGGCTTATTATGGGCTGTCACTTCATCCCAGAATGGGGCAGGTTGGAAGGAGGGTCTCCAGGTCCCAGCTCCAGCAGGGCCATCCCAGAGCACAAGGGATTGTGGCCAGATGGTTCTGGAATGTCTCCAGGGAGGGGAGGGACACTCCACACCTCGTCTGGGCAAACTGAGCCCTTTGTTGGTTCCAAGCTCTTTATAAAGAACCTTCCCTGCCTCTCTCTGGGGCTGAGTCCAGGAGCCAAGGCAGGGGAGCAGAATTCCAGCAGATATTCCTTGCCCTGGCTTCACTTCTGCTCAGGACAACCAGGATTCCAGAGGGGAAAGGCCAATTCTGGGACATTTCCCTTCTGGTTCTTCACAAAAGCTGTGAAGCCAGACTAGAGATTTTCCTGGAGCTGCAGGGAAGTGCAAGACTTGGGATTCTGCTGTCCCTCCCTGCAGGAAATGCAGCAAGAAGGGACAATTTACACCCAGCAACAACAGCCCAAAGCCAGGGAATAAATGGTTCATTTTCAGCAGTGAAGGACACGTTGCCAACAATGCACACTGAATAAAAGAATAGGTTGCACAGTCCTTTTTATCCTCTCATCATGGATATTTGTGGGGGAATTCTTGCTGCCAGAGAGTTTGCATGTCTAAAAGCATCTCCAAGAGTCCCTGACAAGCAGTGGCAGTTTTTAAATAGAAGGTTTTGATGGCTTTTTTTTTTTTTCCCTTTTACCAGTTCCACAATATATGGAATTTGCATTTTGTACATTCTTGTACTTTTACTTTTGCTTGAGGAAATCAAAGATGGGTAGAAAATAAAGTCTGGAAAAAAAAAAAGTAGATGTAAAAGACCAGGACTAAAACACAGCAGATGTTTAGGATCTTATCCAGTAAGTAATTTTTCTGGATTTGTTTTTACAGAAGGAACCTGAAGTTGTTAAAAAAAACCCCACAAACACACACACAGGGCAAAAATAAAAACAAAGCAACAACAACAAAACCCCCCCAAACCCACACACTGGCTGGGAAAAAGCTGCAAACAGAAACAAATGAAGGGTCACATTGGGCAAAGGGAAATTCCTGAAAATGATTGATTCCCTCTGGAAAGCCCTCGCTGTCCATCAGAACATTTGAGACCTCCTTTCATGAGGTTTTTGGGGGAATTTTAACTACCAAGAAACTCAAATATAGATATTTATTATTTTTTTTAAAGTGAATTAGTGCAATAATTCTTCTCCCAAAGAGAGGAATCCTACAGCAATCAGTCAGCTCATATATATCCATTTGCTGTGCAGCTGCATCCTACTGCTGCAAGGGTTTAATTCACCTGGAATATGGACTAATTAACAAAAATATTAATGGTAGGTTTC
>NW_021939979.1:1627-2852 GCF_001715985.3 Manacus vitellinus | reverse complement strand
GTCCTGCTGCAAACGCCAGGTCTGGGATCGTTAGTTCGGCACTTAAGAGGACATTATGTTAAGTTATTGGAGCTAAATGTAAACAGCTCCTGAAGCCCAGCTGATGGCTGGGCAAACAAATTAAAAGCAGCTTTGAGATGGGGTTGATTGGTTCTGCTCCCACCTCCTGCAGACGCTGCTCTTGGCTGGTCCTTTGTGGGAGAAAAGGTTTGGGGAGAGAACAGCAAAGGGAAGTGAATCCCCCGTGGGCTCGTCTTCAACGAGACACTCCAGACAATTATTTACAATGAACTTTTTGAAGTGACTGAGTTTATCTAAAGCAAATTAAGATGAAGCAAATCAAGGCCACTTCAGTTCTTAAGGGAAGCCCGAGATGTTAATCAGCTCGGTCCTGGGTGGCTCCTCTCTCGAGCCACGGGAAGGCAGGATGGAGCAATTTAGCTTCATTTGCAATGAAAAGGGATTTAAATTGCATGGTGTGACCTCATATCTGCTGCAGGTGAACACTGCTCCCAGCCACCACAGCTCCTCTGACACACAATTAATTTGGAGCAGAGGTAATGTGATTATGAGCCCGAGCCAGGAGTGGCTGATACAAGGATGTAATAATACGGTCAAATTAATCCCATTTAATTTTTTGCCAGCCTTGGAGGTGCCCGTGCTTGTAAGAACAGCCATTCCTTTGTGAGGATTGGAATTGCTGGTTGTCTCAGCTCGGAATTAGGAAGAGAATTGCATGAAAACAGATGAAACTCGGGGAGTTCCTACTTCCCAAATTAAAATCCTTTCCTGAACTTTGCCCTGCTGATGTAGCTCTGTGCATAAGGCAGGCTCAGCAGGATCAAAGGCAACCAAAGCCATCCTTGGAGATTCCAGCTCATCAGACGTGCACATTCCCACTTCAGGCTTCGTTTTTTTCCTCTGCCTTTCTCGGAAAGATTTGGGGGTTTTGCACAAGTGCTCACAACAGCTGGGCCGGTTTGGGGCTTGTGGAAGCAAATTGCATCTTTCCAATAACCCTGGAGCCCTCAGTTATTGTGAGAGGCCCGAGAGAGCTGCCCTCAAGGGGCAGTGTGGAGAATAAAGGCTCTCCTGCAGGCAGGGAAATGCATTCAGCACTTCAGGGGCCAGGGGTCTCCTGCTTTATCCCAAAGTGAGGGAGTTGGGTCTTGAAGGACTGAGGTGAGAAGCTGTGGCTGCCCCTGGATCCCTGGAAGTGTCCAAG
>NW_021939979.1:0-848 GCF_001715985.3 Manacus vitellinus | reverse complement strand
GCAGGAGCTCAGAGACTTCCCAGCCTGTCCCTTCAAGGCCACGTTTGCCTGGGGAAAGACAAACCAGAAACAACAGAACTGCAACCCTGTGATCTGAAACACCACCCTGATTCAAGAGCCAGGAAATCCTGGGAAACCTCCAGAGGCAGCAGAAAGTTCTTTGCCTTGGGGGGAAGGAGGAGGACACAAACCCAGCACATTTCTGCAGGCTCAGAAGGGCTCAGGCACTTCCAGCCCACGAGCAGAGAGTGTGCAGTGACAGGAGTGAGGGCTGCAATTACCAGGGCACCCGATTTTTTCTGCTTCAAGGCACGAGCTGCTGAGCAGATGGCATGAAAAGAGCTCCCTGTTGGTTCTGGTGGCACACACGGAGTAATTAGCCAGGGCTGGAAACTCTGTGACAGGAGTGTCACAGTCCCAGCAGCCCCAGAGACCAGCAGGGATGTTTTCTGAGGCTGAAAACCTGCCTGCAAGAGAAAATCCTGCTCAGATGTGGAGCAGCAGCAGCACAGGGTTGGTGACCCAGTTGTTCATTCCTGCCTGGGTGGACCACAAAAAACAATCCAGTGAGGAATGTGTGGGACTGAGCCAATTAAAAGTGGGGAAAAAAAAACCAAAACCAAAAAACAAAGCATCATCTGGAGCAAGATGGGAGTTTGTGGCTGACAGAGCTGTGCTGGGAATGTCACACTTGGGAAGTCAGGGGGCTCAGTGGTGGAAGCAGGACTAGAGAGAAAGAAGGAAGGAATTCCCTGTGAGGATGGTGAGGCTGGAATGGATTTCCCAGAGAAGCTGTGGCTGCCCCTGGATCCCTGCAAGTGTCCAAGGCCAGCTTGGATGGGGCTTGG
>NW_021939978.1:0-1124 GCF_001715985.3 Manacus vitellinus | reverse complement strand
TGAAAAGTAAATGAGCAGCTTTTTCTGACTCTGGAACCAGAAAATAATGACATGAAACCCAAATGCAGCACTATCACTTGTCTTTCCAAATGCCAGCATTAATTCTCTCTCTTGCAGCTCCCAGAGACTTGTCATCCTGATTATCCTCCCCATGCCCTTGGGGGCATTTTTGGAGCCAATTTACACCTCTAATATTTTTTTCTCTCCTGGAGAGAGAACTGATTTTGCCTGCACATTGTAATCCCTTCAGAAGAACTTTTCCCTTTCCCCCCTAGTTTTCCTCACTTGTTGTTATTACTTTTTCCCCTTAAGTTTAAAAATTAAAGCCTTTGCTCCGAAAGAAGGTGAAGGAAGAATGAAGAAGCTTCAAACCAAGGAGAAAAACCTTAAAATCCGAATTTCCATGAACAGTTCAACAAGTCTCCTCCTGCATTAATGCCGCCTCACGAAACGGCGACGGCCTCTGCAGGCAGCTGCCTAAAAACACCCACGGCTCCTCGGGAACACAGACATGCAATTGTTATATTTTTTCTTTACCCCTAAAGCTTTCATTTTTCTCTCTTTACATTCATCCCCTCGGTGACTCCCGAGAGCCCTCTGCAAAGCCATAAACTGACTCTCGGAGGAGCTTTTGGACACCCCCGGGATTCTCCCCCACTCGAGCGCCTGGACACTGATAAATGAACACCAGCGCGCAGGGATACGGGCCCGCCCCCGCCGCGCTGCGCAAACGGCGCAAGGATACGCAAACGGCGTAAAGCGGCACCACGGGCGGCAATTGAGTGGCGCTACGCAAATTGCGTAAAGGGGCCGGCAATACCCGCGGCGCTACGCAAACGGCGTAAGGGAGGCACCGGTAACAGCAATGGAGGGAGTTACGTAAGTTGCGTAAGGCTACGCAAAAAACGCAAGGGCCCTACCCTCAGCGCTACGCAAGTGGCGGAAGGGCCCCGGTGGCTTCCTAAGGGCTCGCGGACCTTTCCCAGTTCATCCCAGTCCTCTCCAAAGGGCTCCCAGTTTGCCCCAGTCCCTCCCTAAGGGCTCCTAGTTCCCTCCTAAGGGCTCCCAGTCCATCCCAGTCCCCTCCCTTCTTAAGAGCTCCCAGTTTATCCTAGTTTCTCCAA
>NW_021939977.1:0-1096 GCF_001715985.3 Manacus vitellinus | reverse complement strand
GCCGGAGATGCCCCCGCAGGAGGGGCTCCAAAGCCATCCCAGGGTGCTCTGAGGAGGAAAGAGCCAGCCTGTGCCAGGAAGGCAGCCGGAACTTGAGGGGGAGCTCTGACCTGGTGGTCCCTGATCAGCCTCCCAGCAGGGAGAAGCCCTTCAAGTGCTTGGAATGTGGGAAGAGCTTTAGGAAGAGCACAGACCTGCTCAGACACCAGCACATCCACACTGGGGAACGGCCCTACACGTGTGGGGAATGTGGGAAGAGGTTTCAGACCAGTGGGAATCTCCTCCTGCATGAGCAGACGCACACAGATGAGAGGCCCTTCCGTTGCACCGACTGCGGGAAGGGCTTCAACTGGAACTCCCACCTTGTCAGGCACCGGCGAATCCACACTGGGGAGAGGCCCTACAAGTGTGGGGAGTGTGGGAAGAGCTTCAACCAGAGCTCTAACTTGACCAGACACCAACGGACCCACCGGGGTAATAGAAGCCCTGTGAGTGCCCCAGCTGTGGGAAGAGCTTTGGCTGCTGCTTCCGCCCCAAATTTACCCCCTGATGGGGAGGCAACCCCTGGAGTTCAAGGACTGTCAGTCCATCCCTTTCGACCAGAAATGGCCAGTCCCCTTTCCCAGGGACAGCTTCTTCCAACAGGACCCTTCTTGGGGGGAGTGTGGAGATTCCTGCCTTGGCTGGGGACCCCCCAAGGTCACTGCTGGAGTTTGAGAGCAGAGATCTCCCCACCAGCGTTGGTCTGGGGGAGTTCCATCCATCTCTAATTAAGAATTATTGCTTTTGTGCCAGTTTTAGTAGAATTGCTTCAACAATTGCTTTAGTGTAGAGCACTGTCCTATCTTATTCTGTACTCCTGGTAGTTTTAGTGTTTCTGTTGTGCAGTAAATAATTCTGATTAAGATCTTTTGTCTGATCATTTGAAACCCTAAATGACTCATTTCTATCAATAGATTTGATTTGCCATCATTAAAACCTGGGGGACAAAAGTGTTTCAGTCACACCTCTCTAATTCCTCTAAATTTAAAATGTTGGCAAGATTCAAGGCTGAGATTGGATCCAGCAGCCCCCAGCACCCCACAGGAAGTTGGGA
>NW_021939976.1:0-1113 GCF_001715985.3 Manacus vitellinus | reverse complement strand
GGGGACAACGACACCGGGACACGGGATAACGGGATGTGGGGCACCGGGATAACAACACAGGGACATGGGATAACAGGATAATGTGGGGCACGGGGACAACGACACTGGGACATGGGATAACGGGATAAGGTGGGGCACGGGGACAACGACACAGGGACACAGGATAACGGGATAACGGGGGGTATGGGGCACCAGGATAACAACACAGGGACACGGGATAACGGGGGGTATGGGGCACCAGGACACAGGATAACAGGATAACGTGGGGCACCGGGATAACAACACCGGGACACGGGATAACGGGACAACGTGGGGTAGGGGGACAATGACACTGGGACACGGGATAATGGGATGGGGGGAACGGGATACTGGGACACGGGATACTGGGATACAGAGATACTGGGATACAGGGACACTGGGATGCAGGGATACTGGGACACGGGATACTGGGATACTGGGATACAGGGACACTGGGATACAGAGGTACTGGGATACAGAGATACTGGGATACAGAGATACTGGGGTACAGGAATACTGGGCTACAGGGATACTAGGATACAAGAGTACCGGGATAGAGAGATACTGGGATACAGGGATACAGGGATACTGGGATACAGAGATACTAGGATACAGGGATACTGAGATACTGGGATACAGAGATACTGGGATACAGGGACACTGGGATACAGGGACACTGGGATACAGGGATACAGGGATACTGGGATACAGAGATACTGGGATACAGGGATACAGAGATACTGGGATACAGAGATACTGGGATACAGGGACACTGGGATACAGGGACACTGGGATACAGGGATACAGAGATACTGGGATACAGAGATACTGGGGTACAGGGATACTGGGATACAGGGATACTGGGATACTGGGATACTGGGATACAAGAGTACCAGGATAGAGAGATACTGGGATACAGGGACACTGGGATACTGGGATACAAGGACAGTGGGATATAGGAATACTGGGATACAGGGATACAGGGATAGTGGGATACGGGGATATTGGGATACAGGGATACTGGGATACAGGGATACTGGGATACAGGGATACTGAGATACTGGGATACAAGAGTACTGGGATACAGGGATACTG
>NW_021939975.1:0-1181 GCF_001715985.3 Manacus vitellinus | reverse complement strand
CACACCTTCCAAGGGCAGGAGCCTTCCTGCCTGGCCGGGAGCCCTGGGGGGAGTCCAGGCTGTGGCAGCTCCTCTTTGTCCCTTCCCCACGCACATTCCAAATCCCTGCTCTCACACTAAACCCTCCAAAGCTTTCCAAACCCAAATCCTTTCTTCTGCTCCTCTCTCACTGGGACCATTTCTGCCTCCTTCCCCTGCAGCTGGAGGAACCTCCCCAGCTGCTGCTGCTCCCTGGCATCAAACCACACCTTCCCAAACCCTGATATTGCTCAGTTCAAAGAACAAATCTAGAGATTCAGTTCACTTCTCTTTTCTCTGACAAAACAACAGCAACTGAAGAACTGTACTATAATCCACAACCTGAATCTCTAATTCACTAATCACTAATTGAATATCGGCACAATTAACACAAATCCAACCCCTGCAAACACTAAAGCTGACACTAAAGAATGCTCTGAACACACAATCCCAGCTTAACAGCTGCTGTGGCAATTTACCTTCCTTCAAATATTTAATGTGCACCAAATGCTTTAAAATGCACACAAGAACAAACTACTGCATTTAACACTCTTACAGTAAGTGAATTTTTTCTTTTTTATATCTATTATGGGCGTCCCTGAGTCAGACAGGATTCTAATACTATAACACACACTCCCAGTAACACACACTCCCCAAACACTTCACTTTCTCCAGCACTGACCATTGGGTTTGACAAACACAGTTACCTGAGCAAAGCCCTCCCCAAAGCAGCTCTATGGGCAAGAGCTCTGTGTGTGACTGATCTGTGGGCAAAGCACACGTGGGGCCTGGAACCCACCCCTGAACCACACCTGGGGCCTGGAACCCACCCCTGAACCACACCTGGGGCCTGGAACCCACCCCCTGAACCACACCTGGGGCCTGGAACCCACCCCTTTCACTCACTCAGTAGTGATTTCTTCTCATAAACCAAATATCACACTCCTTCTTTTACAGTTATATCATCACTTTCACAACCCAATCCTATTCTATTCTGTTCTAGAGCTCCATTTCTAGGATGCTTAGGTATACCTTTTATATGCTCAGGAATGCCTTAATAAAATTCCAGGGATCTTGCTTTGAACTCACCAGATCCAGGGACTGAGATCTCCCAGAAGAATATTTTCACGGCTCGCTGGAGTCCTCAGGGTCCCGGAATCCCT
>NW_021939974.1:0-1186 GCF_001715985.3 Manacus vitellinus | reverse complement strand
GAGCTCAGGCAGCTCCAAAAAAGGGAGAAACTGGGACTGAGTGCAAAATTGGAACCAAGGAAACTGCTTCCCTTTGACACCCCAGAAAGCATTTGGGCCTGGGCATCAGGAACAGAAACTGCCACCAATGACTTGTGAGGAGGAAGAGGATGAAGGGAGCTCTTCCATGCCCCAGGAAGGAGCAGTGATTCATTTTACATGCTGTGGGTATTTGTTTGGAAGCACATCCCTTTAGTGGTGACTCTGAAGCAGAGGCAAAGCTTAATACAGCCTTCCCTGCTTTGCTTCTAAGAGTTTTAAATCTCCATTATTTACACACATTTTGAATAATAGAGGGGAATTAGAAGGGCAACATCAAATTTCCTTTCAGGAAAGGAAAGTGCGTCTGAATTATTCCAAGATCCCAAAAACACTTTCCATCAGCATTCTTCAAAACAAAGAAAAAAGGAAGGTTCCCCTACAATGTTTATAGATGACTTTGCTGCTTCTTTACTCCCATTTTTATCACTAATTATGGTACTAATGAGAAGTCAATCATATAGATCTCAGACAGACAGATATTGAGGTAGATTTTGGATGTCTCAGAGTCCTGGGATCAGCAGCAGCTTCTGCCCAGGGACTAGAGGGTGAAGAAAAGGACTGACACACATTAAAACACATCAGGAAGGGACTGAGCATCCTGAACAGCCCCACTGAGGGACAGCAGCATCTCTTATCTCACCCTAAGCCCAACACAACCACTGCAGACACAGGAAACTCATGTGAGAGCTTCAAATTCTTCCAGCAAGAGGCTCCTCCTCACTCCCACCCCACCCTTCCCATCACGAGGTTCTCTTGACTCAGCAGCTCGAGCAGAGCAGAGCACAGCCCTCCCCCAGGGGACAGGAGGCTCACAGAGCATCCCAAATCCTCTGGGGGAACACAGTGAACCCATCTGGGATGGTCTGGGAACACGTGGGGCCCAGGTCTGCAGAGATGTGCAAAACAACCCTGCTTTTAAGGGGTTTCAGTCAACCAACTCTGCCACTGCACAGAATTCCTGCAGGAGCCCTTCATCTTAAAATACCTCTTAGTCCATCAAAGAGTGAAGGTTGTGAGAGGCACAGAAAGAGAGGGAAAATGCTGTTTGCTCCTCTCCAAACACGGAGCATCTGCCACTCACACAGCAGGGAGGTGCAAAGGCTGG
>NW_021939973.1:0-1186 GCF_001715985.3 Manacus vitellinus | reverse complement strand
GCGCAGCCGCCGCTCTGCCCCGGCTGCACCGGGACCCGGCACCGCCTCGGGCCTGCGCTGCCGCCTCAGCGGCCACAGGGACACAGCCATGGGGGACCTTTGCTCTGACACTGATGGGGCCTGGCTTTGTTCTGCTTGGGGCTGGGCTTTGGGAAAATTGCTGTTCATTTTCATGATCCACTGGAACAGCTCCTGAATTCCCAAGGTTTCCTAATCCAGGGGAGGGGTTTCTATGGCATCGGAGGTGCTGCCCCTCGGGACACAATGTCAATAAACCATCCAGCTGACCGGGATGGGTGTAAGAGCTGGGGAACACAGGATAGCCTTGGAACATTCCCTGCCTCAATCGTAACCCAAATGGAACAGTTTGGATCCAATTCCCAAATATTTGGGAAACTCCAGTCATTCCTGACACCAGGATGGAAATTCAGCAGATAACTAAAGTCAGTCCCCTTGGGAGCCCACAACCAGCTGGGCTGAGGGACGCCCTGGCAGCTCCCCAGCACCTCCTTCTCAGTGGGACACCTCTGGCAGCCTCTCCCAGCTCGGGAACCCTCCAGTTTGCAACACTCCAAAGACCCTCCCTGATGCCCAGGACAATTCTAATGCCCCTCAACAAACACTCCTCCAACTGTGACCCTTGTCTGTTGGCAAACACAAAGGGATTTGTGGCAGTGTTTCCCTGACAACAAGGAGAATTTGGGAGAGGGACTTTCCCCACCCAGCTCTTGATGTGTCCACACATCTCTGCCTGGGTGTGGGTGTGAATTGACTGTGGTGTGAATGTTGTTCTTGGGAATCTATAATTCAGTCACTGTTATAATTGTAGCAAACGCTATTGAACCACTTAAACACTGTGCAATTGGTCAATGATTAAGTGCTACTAATGTCTTTTGCCCCCATGTCTTTGGATCCAAATCCGTTGTGCCCTGACCCACTTGCACTATAAGGCTCTGTGTAAATCATTCTCTTTCATCAAAAAATATATATTTTTCATGACTTCCACTTTGAAATCTTCCTCTTTAGTCAAACTACAAAACAACTCTAATTAGTTTTTTATGTCTTGAAGACTTGAAGACAATTAAAGAAAGACAAATAGTTTGTTTTTCAATGTTTTAATGGGTCCCACAGTGTGTTTGGAGTTGCATCAGCTGTCAGTCCAAGATGGGCCATGACAGAACTGGTG
>NW_021939972.1:0-1128 GCF_001715985.3 Manacus vitellinus | reverse complement strand
ATGGCCCCACTGCCTGGATTTGGGGATTTGGGGACACACACACAGCCCCACTGCCTGGATTTGGGGATTTAGGGACACACCCCCCCCACTGCCTGGGGTTGGGGTCACCTGGGATTTGGGGCCACGTTTTTCGGGATGGCTCCGGGCCGGAAGGGCCTCTCCGTGCTCAGGGTGTTCTTCCTTCCAGAGGAGGGCACGGAAGGAGAGTCGGGAGACAAGGAGGAGAAGGAGGGATCCAGAGGGGTAAGGAAGGATTCCAAGGGACTTTGGGGTGGGAAAGGAGGGATCCAGAGGGGTAAGGAAAGATTCCAAATGGCTTTGGTGTGGGAAAGGAGGGATCCAGAGGGGTAAGGAAAGATTCCAAATGGCTTTGGTGGGATCCAGAGGGGTAAGGAAAGATTACACATGGCTTTGGGGTGGGAAAAGAGGGATCCAGAGGGGTAAGGAAAGATTCCAAATGGTTTTGGGGTGGGAAAGGAGGGATCCAGAGGAGGAAGGAAAGATTCCAAATGGTTTTGGTGGGATCCAGAGGAGTGAGGAAAGATTCCAGAGGAGTGAGGAAAGATTCCAGATGGCTTTGGTGTGGGAAAGGAGAGATTCCAAGGGGTAAGGAAAGATTCCAAATGGCTTTGGGGTGGGAAAGGAGAGATCCAGAGGGGTAAGGAAAGATTCCAAGTGGCTTTGTTGTGGGAAAGGAGGGATCCAGAGGGGTAAGGAAAGATTCCAGGTGACTTTGGGGTGGGAAAGGAGGGATCCAGAGGGGTAAGGAAAGATTCCAGGTGACTTTGGGGTGGGAAAGGAGGGATCCAGAGGGGTAAGGAAGGATTCCAAATGGTTTTGGTGGGATCCAGAGGGGTAAGGAAAGATTACACATGGCTTTGGGGTGGGAAAAGAGGGATCCAGAGGGGTAAGGGAAGATTCCAAATGGCTTTGGGGTGGGAAAGGAGGGATCCAGAGGGGTAAGGGAAGATTCCAGATGACTTTGTTGTGGCTCAGAGCTCTGCTTGGTGAGGGCACATCCCGGGGTTATTCCCAAAGGGACTTGGGTTATTCCCAAAGGGACTTGGGGGTGGAGGCTGGAGGAGCTGGGATGGGATGTTTTCCAAGGGGAAAAGGCTTGGAGCCCCC
>NW_021939971.1:0-1187 GCF_001715985.3 Manacus vitellinus | reverse complement strand
TCAACTAAACCTCTGGCTGAGGGAAACAAGGACTATCAGTTAGGTGAGGAAAAGGAGAAGAGGCTGCAGGCAGAGGGGCTGCTGAGTTTGATTGGGTTGGAAAGGTTCAGGCAGAGCTTTGGGATGCGCATGAGAGAGAGAGAAAATCTTATGGGAAAAATTGCAGGATGCAGGACCCGTAACATCTTCAGGAACAGTCCTGTAACTCAGAATTTTGTGTCCAGTGCAGGAGTTGAGTGAATGGGTCTTTTGTTCTGATAAAGAGCGAGACAGTAACGACATCTCATGAGGAGGAAGTGACTTTACGACCCTTCATTAAAACTGATGGTTGTCGGGGTCACTAAACTGCCACTAACCCAGAGCCAGCTGCCAAACCTCAGCCTCAGCGACCCAAAGATCAAAGTTTGCCAGTAAATCAGGCGAGCCTGAAATCCAGCAAGTGGGATCCTATCGATGCACCCCTACATTTGGACTCCAGTTGGTCCTGGCCAGCAATTAATAAAATTTCCAGTAGGTCCTGGAATGCAACATTCAGTATTAATGCAGTGGGGGGCTGAGGAGCCCTGTGTGTGACCCGGGCAGCAAGGAGTTAAAATCACTGCAGTAAACAGAGCAAGTGTTATCTGCCTAAAATCACTGGAGTAAACAGAGCAAGTGTTATCTGCCAAGCAGCTCAGTTTATGGCTCCTGGGTGAGAAGTGAAGTCTGCTGATCTTAACCCTAAAGGAAACCCAGAGACTGCAGTGTGCTGCTGCAATCCTGGCTGGGGACTGCTGGGGCACCTCAGAGCTGGAGTTTTGCTGCAGCACGGGATGGAATTTCCGAAGCTGTGGCTGATTTGGCTCCTCTGAGAGCTGCAGAACCCAACACCACAACCCAACAGCCACCCACGTGCTTGGGCAGTGGTGGGGGGCTCACAGTCCCCCTCCAATTCTCCTGTCTGGGCAGTTCATTACAGGCAGTTCAATGCCAGTGCTGTGCCTTTAACCACTGCTGTGACAAATCTGGTGGAAATGGGAACTCAGACTCAGAGTGTCCCGCTCGTGGGTGGCAACCCAAGATGAGAAAGATGTGTCTTGTTTGATTCCCTGCTGGAAACAGGACAAGGCTCGACTGGTGCTTGCCTGGGAGGGAGGGCAGGACACCTTTAGCAGAGCCCACAGGGGTACAAACATTCACCCACAGCA
>NW_021939970.1:0-1188 GCF_001715985.3 Manacus vitellinus | reverse complement strand
GTGACCTTGCGCCCGGCGCGCAGCACCTCGTAGAGCTGCCCCTGGGCGCAGAACTCCATGATGATGCAGTAACAGGGGGCCTGGGTGCACACGCCCCTGGGGGCACAGCGGCACCTCAGTGCCTGCTGCAGACCCCAATTCATCCAGGACGCCCAACCAGTGGGCCCCGTGCCAGTGCCCTGTGCCCGTGCCATGTCCCCCCCATGCCGGTCCATGCCATGCTGGGGGTCCCCATGCAGTGACACGTTGGTGCCCCATGACCGTGGTGTGTCCATGACCCCTGTGACCATGCCCATGCCGTGTCCATGCCGTGTCCATGCTGTGTCCATGCTCATGCCATGTCCATGGTCATGCCTATGGCATGTCCATGACCCCTGTGACCGTGCCCATGCCGTGTCCATGCCATGTCCGTGCTGTGTCCATGGTCATGCCATGTCCATGGTCATGCCTATGGCATGTCCATGACCTCTGTGACCGTGCCCACACTCATGCTCATGCCATGTCTATGCTCATGCCCAGGCTGTGTCCCTGTTGTGCCTGTGCCCATGCCATGCCCATGCCGTGTCCATGCCCATGCCATGCCCATGCTGTGTCCGTGCCCTGTCCACGGTGTTCCCCATGCCCACACCACACCCATCACCCATGCTGTGTCCACGCCCATGAAGTGTCTATGCCTTCACCCCTCATGCCCACTCCATGCCCATGCCTACGGCGTGTCCATGCCCTGTGCCCACATGTTCTAGCGTGTTCCATGCCCTTTGCCATGCCCATGTTCTGTCACGCTCGTGGTGTTCCCCCTCACCACGGCTTTCCCGTGCCACATCCACACTCCATGACCCTGGCATGACCATGCCCCACACCACATTCCATGCTCCACACCATGTTCCATGCCCCATGCCCAGGGTGTCCCCGTGCCCACGGTGCCCCTGTGCCCCCACACTGGCACCAGCGGCCCCCCCGCTCACTTGAAGGTGATGATGTTGGGGTGCTTGAGCTTGCGCAGGTGTTTGATGTCGGTCTCCTTGAGGTCCCTCACCTTCTTCACGGCCACCTCCTCGCCGTGGAAGCGGCCCAGGAACACGGCGCCCTGTGCCCCACTGCCCACCCACTGCAGGTCCAGGATCTCCTCAAACGGCACCTCCCAGGGGTCTGTGGGCACCCACGGCCATGGCACCCCCACAGCACCCA
>NW_021939969.1:21264-22744 GCF_001715985.3 Manacus vitellinus | reverse complement strand
GGATGGAGCAGGAAAAGGTTCAGGAAAAATCACCAGACCACGAAAAAATGGGATTTTTCTCTCCAAAAGGTGGTTTTTTCCCCCAGTAAATTTAATTTTGACCCAGATCCCAAAGTATTTTTGTTTCCCAAAGGGTTTCCCACGTGGATTTATCCCAAGGAAAGCGGGTTCCAGTCCAGAGGAGAGCCAGGTTTTCCAACAATACATTGAATTAACACACCCAAAACGTCCCAAAACGTCCCAAAACCCCCCTCCCAAGGGAATTCCAGGGAATTCCAGGCACTCACTCTCCTGAAATCCCCCCAAAACCCCCCTCCCAAGGGGATTCCAGGGAATTCCAGGCACTCACTCTCGTACTTGTCCTTTCCCATGTAAATGGTGTAGACGGAGGGAACGGCTGAGGGAGGGAAAGAAGGGAAAAAAGGGTTAAAAAGGGCCCAAAAAATCGGGATAAACCCCCCAAAAACCCCCACTCTGGGCCAGGGGATCCCGAGGAAAACCATCCCATCCCTCCCCCTTCCCTCCTGGAGGGGGTAAAGGAGGTTTTTTCCCCCCCATTTCTCCCAGTTTTTCTGCTCCAGATTCTTCCCTGGAGTTTGGGAAGTGCCTTTCCCGTGGATTTGTGGGAAAACCCCCCTCAGTGGTTCTAATTCTCCCTGTTTAATTGGTGCTGTTAATTAAGGAAGGCTGACAGCACATCCCAGGCTGCAATTAACTCCTTCCCTGCTTCCCAAAACTTCCCAGATCCAACAGGATCCAAGGTGGATCCCAAAATTTCTCCCGTCCCAGCCCTTCTCCTTGGAGTGTTTTTAATTAAAAATCCCCCAAACCAGCAGCAAAAAGCCCCTCCAAAAAAGCTGTTTAATTTATTAAGGGCTCCATGGACAACGGGAATGGGAAGATATCCAAGGATCAGAGGGAAAAATTGGGATAAATCCACCCTGGATACGCAGGAAAGGGCCCGTGTATGAGGTGAGAAACCCCTGGAATAACTACAATTTTAAATTGAAGGAGGTTATTCCCATAATTAGGGGAGTCACCCATGGGACCCTTTTCCTTGAGGAATTCCATCCCTGAGCCAGAGGAAAGCGACGGTGTAAAATTCCAGCTGGTGGGATAAAAGGGAAAGGGGTAAAAAAAAAAAACCCCACAGTGAAAGGTTCTGCAGGGGGGGTTTAGTGGGAAAATGAGGGGAGGGGAAACCAAAAAGGTGATGGATCAACCCACGGATTTCTGGGTGCTCCAAGGGCTGCATCCAGGCTGGGAAAGACCTTGGAGCACATTGCAGAGCCTGAAGGGGCTCGAGGAGAGCTGGAGAGGGACTGGGGACAAGGGATGCAGGGACAGGACACAGGGAATGGATCCCAGTGGGAAAGGGGAGATTTGGAGAAGGGATTTGGAGATTGGGAAGGGATTCCTGGCTGGGAGGGTGGGGAGGGGCCGGGCTGGAATTCCCAGAGAAGCTGTGGCTGCCCCTGGA
>NW_021939969.1:14130-15791 GCF_001715985.3 Manacus vitellinus | reverse complement strand
GGAATCCAGAACCCTGGAATTGTTCAGGGTAATTCCAGAACCCTGGAATTGTTCAGGCCCTTCCTGAAAATGTAATTCCAGAACCCTGGAATTGTTCAGGCCCTTCTTAAAAGAGAAAATCCAGAGCCCTGGAATTGTTCAGGCCCTTCCTAAAAATTTAATTCCAAAATCCTGGAATTGTTCAGGGTCTTCCTAAGAATGGAAATCCAGAACCCTGGAATTGTTCAGGCTCTTTTTAAAAGTGAAAATCCAGAACTCTGGAATTGTTCAGGCCCTTCCCAAAAGTTGTCTCACTTTGGGAAGCGGGTTCAGAGGTTGGCTGTGGTTTCCTGGGGATTTTTGGGATGCTGACATGGCTCTTTGGAGTGGGATTTTGTGGGGGGTGAGGGTGGCACCATTCCCAAAAACCGGGATAAACCACCCCGGGAGAACGCCCTGAGCTTTCCCAGCCTCACCCACCCAGGGGTCAGGGGTTTTCCAGGAGCAAACCCAACCTTATTTCCCCCTGGAAGGCGGGACAAAGCCACCATTCCCAGCTCCTGGAGGGATGTGATGCCTCATTCCCTGATTTTTTTTTGTTTTTCCCCCACAGTTCCCCCTCGGCCTTCCAGACCCCCGTGAGGAAACGGATCAGAGCCCTTCCCCAGGCTCCTTCCCCTTCCCAGAATCCCGGGAACAAGAGCTTTGCCTCCCACATCCCGTGCTCTCCTGGCTTCAGGGATGAGACAAAGGAAAACAGGGATGTCCCAGGGAAAACAGGGGTTCCCAGGAGGTTGGAGATCTCCCCGCTCCAGGGGGAATCTCCCGGGAAATCATCCTTCAGAATCTCCCCCTCCTCCAAGCCCCACGTGCCCGTGGGGGCTTTTTATGGCAGGGGGAAGAACTACCTGGACCCCGTGGCGAGGAAGAAGCTCCAGGAGATCCAGGTTTTGGGAAGGAACGTCCCTGCTCCGGGCAGGATGGGGGACAGCAGCGGGAACTGGAGCGGGAATCAAGGCAGGAATCCCAAACCCAAGGGGGCCAGACACGCCCCGAATCCCAAACGGGGCCGGAGCGTCCCGAAACCCGGGAGAACCAAGGCAGAGATCCCGGCGGGGAGGGAAGCCGGGAATCGCCTGGTCCGGAAGAAGATGGATTCTCCCTTCCGGGTGCTGAGCATGAGGGTGAAACCGGCCCTGAAGCTCCGGCTGGGAGCGGCTTTTTTCGCTGCCGGGAAGAAATCCCACTCCAGGAAAAACCCCGGAGACCCCAGGGCTCTGCAGGCCCTTCCCAAATCCCCGCAGGAGAACGGGGAGCCGGAGGGAAACACGGAGCGGGCGGATGGAGGAGAAACCCCCCCAGAGGAGGAGAAGGGGGTGTCTCCAAGGATTCCTGATTCCCAGGAGGAGAACAGGGAGAGCTCCGGGAATCCGGGAGAGTCGGGACACGGAGGAGAACCGTCTCCACGGAAAACTGGGAATGTGTCCCGCGCTTCCAGGTCCGGAGCGGAGGGAGACGGGGTGAGTCCGGGAGCTGCTGGGATCAAACCAGCTCCCCTAATTCCAGTTATCCCTGGATTCTTCCCTCCTGCCTGCCTCGGGAAGGTGCAAAACCGGGATAAACAGCAGGAATTTCAGTGCCAAGGAACATTCCAGTGCCTGTGGCTGGAAGGAAAGCTCTCA
>NW_021939969.1:10863-13015 GCF_001715985.3 Manacus vitellinus | reverse complement strand
CCCCAAATCTCCCCTTTCCCACTGGGATCCATTCCCTGGGGCCTGGCATTCCAGGCCCTCATCCCCAGTCCCTCTCCAGCTCTCCTGGAGCCCCTCCAGGCTCTGGAATGTTCTCCAAGGGCTCTGGCTCTAAACCCAGCCTGGAGCCATCCCGGCCTGGAGCATCCTCCCGCTCCATGGAATCACAGGATCCCAGAATAGTTTGGGATGGAAGGGACTTTAAATCCCATCCCATTCCATGGGCAGGGACACCTCCCACTATCCCAGGTTGTCCAACCTGGCCTGGGACACTCCCAGGGATCCAGGGGCAGCCACAGCTTCTCTGGGATTTGCTCAGAAAAGACCTTTGGCACCATCAAATCCAACCATTGTCCCAAGTCAGATCCAAGTTTTCCTTTTGTCCCTGAAAACCCCTCGTGTTCTTTTCCAGGGTGCTGATGGGACCAGCTCCTCTCCAGGCTGGGAATCCCAGGATTGTGTCGTCCTTTCCAGCCAATCTCCCCCCAAAGGGAACAAACAGGGTGAGTTGGGCTGTTCCTGGTCCTGCTTTAATCCAGGAGTTTTCCATGCTGTGGGAAAACGAGCCAGCAAAACCTTTGGGAATGACTTTTCCTGCTTTTCCCAGCGGGGTCGGCCCTGAATTCCCTGCTCTCCCACAATCCAGTGTTTAACAGGGA
Organism: Manacus vitellinus; assembly: GCF_001715985.3. Lineage (NCBI taxonomy): Eukaryota > Metazoa > Chordata > Aves > Passeriformes > Pipridae > Manacus > Manacus vitellinus. The sequence continues at coordinate 12,338 of NW_021939969.1, read as the reverse complement.
TAATAAATGAAATGAGGGGAATTTCATGGATTCCTTTCAGTTTTAACCCCCACATGAATTCCTTTTATCCCTCTAACCCCGCCCATTCCCGGGAAAATTTGGGAAATCACCGTGTCTGAAACCTGTAATTCCATTTCCCCCCCTTCATTCCTCACTGGATCCTTTCCCTGGATCTTCCTGCTTCCCCTTTTCCATCCAGACTTTGAGGCATTGGACTCCTTCCTTTATTTTTCCCAGTGGGATATTCCCAAACCCCCCTCCCCCCAAATCCTTACAAACCCCCAATTAGCAGGAAGGGAATTTTTCCTTGATTTCCATACAATTCCTCCACAGTTCCAACCCCCCCCCCCATCCCTATCCCCGAGTTTTCCCTGGATTTTTGAGTTTTCCCCCCTTTTTATCCCGACCTGCCCCTTTTTAACACAAAAATGTCTCTCCAATTAAACTTTTCACCCCCCTCTGTGCCAAAAATGATCCCCAAACTCCCACAGTTACACGGACAAAGACACTCATTATTTTTCCCAGTGGGAATTCCAGTGGATAACAACAAGGATTAAATAATTCTCGAGGGGTTATTTGGTTAAATGTTGGTTTATCAGGGGAAAACAACCTTTTGTTCTCCCCCTGCTGCCTCTTCCAGTGCCAGAGGTTGAGCTCCTGGTGTTTTCCCCCCCATTCCCTGCTTTTTTTCCACGTTCTCCCTGTTAAAAACAGGCAGCATTCCCAATTCCAACCTCACCCCCTGTGGAATTCCTCCCTCTGTGGGGTTTCATCCCTCCTTTCTGTCCCAACTGATCCTTTCCTAAACAATGGGAATAAAACCACATTCCATTCCTTGGAATCCTTTGTTTTCCTCTTGCCATTCCCAAGGGTTTTCCTGGTCTTTCACCCACCTTTCCCTTGGTTTTTTATCCCCTTTGGATTCCTTGAGTTCCCCAGGTCAGGATTTACCCCTGTTTGCCTCTTATCCCACTTTTTTTCCTTATTCTGTTCCTTGAAGGAATCAACAACATTCCTGAGGGGTTTTTTTTTCCCTCCCTTTCCCTTTAATTTCGCTCCACTTGGGAATTTATTCCTCCATTTTTGGAATCTTGTTCTTAAAGTCTCCCCTTTTCCCAGCTCCTTGTCCCGAGGAATTGTATTCCCTGGGCTTCCTGCTGTCTCCACCTCTGGATCAAATCCTCATTCCCAAAGTTTTCCTGGTGTTATTTCCCTGCTGGGCCCTTTCCCAAGAAGTGTCCTGGCCCCCCAAAATCCCGGATTTCCGGGAAGCTCTTGGGTTTTTATCATTTATTGGGATTTTCATCACTCTTTTTCCACTGCTGACATTCCCAAGGTATTTTTAGTTGTTCCCTGGAAAGCACCTCCATGGAATGGTTTTTTTGGGAAGCTTTAGAGCCACTCCTCTGCTTCCCTATGCTCCTGTAATTCCTGAGGGGTCCTTATTTGGGAATCCAGTCAAAAATCTTAATTAA
>NW_021939969.1:6041-9424 GCF_001715985.3 Manacus vitellinus | reverse complement strand
GGGCTTTCCAGGGTCGGTGCACAACCACTGGAATTCCACGCTTTGGGATTGTTTAAGTGTCCCTTCACAGGGAAGGAGTCCTTCTCAATATCCCATCAACCCTCTGGCAGTGGGAAGCCATTCCCTCCTTGTCCCCTCATTCCATACCCTCTCCAGCTCTCCTGGAGCCCCTTTAGGCACTGGAAGGGGCTCCAAGGTTTTCCTGGATCCTTCTCTTCTCCAGGTGGACATTCCCAGCTCTCCCATGCCTGGATCCACACCTGGTGATTCCAGGTGTTTCCACATCCCTTATCCTTGGCTTTGTCCAGGTATCCCACATGGATCAGGTGTGGGAAGGGACCTCAAAGCTCATCCCATCCCATCCCATGAGCTGGGAACCTTCCACTGTTCCCTTCATGGATCTCACCCTCTGCTCCTCACTTCGCTGTTTATCCCTTCAGTTTTGCTGCTGGATTTCCAAAATCTTGGGGTTAGGATGGCAAAGATGCTTAATCCAATTATGGCTTTTCCTGGATCCTCCCTCCACAGCTCCTGGAAAGCTTTGCTCTCCCTGAAATGCTCCGGAATCACAACAATTAACTCTTTTCCCTCTGTTTTCCAGGGTTTCCAGGCCGCTGGACGAGATTCCGCCTCCGTTTGGGAGCAGCCCGCCTGGAAAAGTCCCTCACACCTCCCAGAAAAGCAGGAAGGCCAAGGAGCTCTGCAGACGTTCCAGGGATCAGATGATCATTGTAAGGATGTGCTGGGTCCTGAGGCGGGGAATTTTGGGATGAGGAAACCCGGAATATTCCACCAGGGAATCCCAAAAGGAGCTGTTGGGCAGCTTAAGGCGTGGCAGCAGCTGGAAAATCCACTGCTGTGGTTTCCCTGGGATTAACACTTGGGGAATTCCACGGGGATTTATGGAACATAACGTTTAATAAAATATCAGGAAGCTCAGCCAAGGCTTTATGGATTCCAGAGGATTTGGCCGGATGGTTTCCCTTTCCCACAGCTTCCTGGGGGAACAGAGGGGGCTCCGAGCTGGAAATGGCAGCAGGAATCAGGAATGGGCAGCTGGGAGCAGCTCCCTCCTGAGAAACACTTTAAATTCAATTTAGTCCCCTTAAAATGAGGGAAAAGGGGGTTTTTTTTTTTCCCCTCAGTTTAAACCCGAAAAATTGGGGAAAAAAAAAAGAGCTCCCACAATTTTAACACCAAAATGATGGTAAAGGTGAGGGGGTTTTACCACTGAAACGTTTTGGCAAAAAAACATGTTTTTAGGGAGCTTGTGAGGGGATTTGGGGTAAAAATGGCGGGTTTGGAGCAGGTGGAGGAAGGCTCTGAGGGGATTTGAGGTAAAAAGCAGGGTTTTGGGGACTTTGAGGGGTGATTCGGGGTAAAAGTTGCAATTTTGGTGAGTTTTGGGGTAGTGTGAGGGGATTTGGGGCGAAAGCGTGGGCTGTGATGAGTTTAAGGGGTAATTTGGGGTAAAAGCCACGTTTTTGAGGAGTTTGTGAGGGGATTTCGGGTTAAAATGGTGCTTGGGGGGAGTTTGAGGAGGAATTTCAGGTGAAACCCATGCTTTTGGGGAGTCAAAGGGGATTTGGGGCAAAAGTGGTGTTTTTGAGGAGTTTGTGAGGGGATTTGGGGTAAAAATGGCAGGTTTGGAGCAGTTGGAGGAAGGCTCTGAGGGGATTTGAGGTAAAACCCAGGTTTTTGGGGACTTTGAGGGGTGATTCAGGGTAAAAGTTGCATTTTCAGTGAGTTTTAGGGGAGTCTGAGGGAACTTGGGCTGAAAGTGGCATTTTTGGTGAGTTTGAGGGGGAATTCGGGGTAAAAGTCCTGATTTTAATTCCTTTCAGGGGGTTTGGGGTAGCAATGGTGGGGTTGGGGCAGTTTGTGGAAGGATCTGAGGGGATTTAAGGTAAAAAACAGGTTTTTGGGGACTTTGAGGGGTGATTTGGGATAAAAGTGGCGTTTTTTGTGAGTTTGAGGGGGAATTCGGGGTAAACCCCATGTTTTGGGGAGTTTGGAAGGGGATTTTTGGTGAAAGTGGCATTTTTTATGAGTTTGAGGGGGAATTTGGGGTAAAAGTCCCGATTTTAATCCATTTCAGGGGGTTTGGGTAAAAATGGCAGGTTTGGAGGAGTTTGAGGAAGGCTCTGAGGGGATTTGAGGTAAAATACAGGGTTTTGGTGACTTTGAGGGGAATTTTGGGATGAACTCAAATTTTTCATGAGTTTTGAGGGAGTTTGAGGGGATTTGAGATAAAAGTGGCAGTTTTGGTGAGTCTGAGAGGGAATTTGAGGGAACCCCCACATTTTTGGGAAGTTTGTGAGGGAATTTGGGGTAAAAGTGTCATTTTTGTTGAGTTTGAGGGGGAATTTGGGGTAAAATTCCTGATTTTAATCGATTGGAGGGATTTGGGTTGAAAATGATGAGTTTGGAGGAGTTTGAGGAAGGCTCTGAGGGGATTTGAGGTAAAAATCAAGTTTTGGGGGACTTCCTGACAAAATCAGGATTTGAAGTAAAAGTCAGGTTTTTGGGAGTGGTGATTTGGGGTAAAAGTCACATTTTCAGGGAGGTTTTGGGGAGTGTGTGGGGGATTTGTAGTAAAAGTGGCATTATTGGGAAGTTTGAGGGGGAATTTGGGGTAAAAATCACATTTTCAGGGAGGTTTTGGGGAATGTGGGGGGGATTTGTAGTAAAAGTGGCATTATTGGGAAGTTTGAGGGGGAATTTGGGGTGAAGCCCACATTTTTGGGGAGTTTGTGAGGGGATTTGGGGTAAAAGTGTTATTTTTGGAGGAGCTTGAGGGGAAATTAAGGGTAAAAGTCCAGATTTTAATCTGTTTGGGGGGATTTGGGGTAAAAATGGTGGGTTTGGAGGAGTTTGAGGGAGGCTCTGAGGGGATTTGAGGTAAAAACCAGGAGTTTAGGGAACCCAAACCGCTTTCTCTTCCCTCTATCCCCAGATAAAAATGACTCATTTTCAGAGAGCTGACCGAAACCCCACAGTTTTCCTTTTGTTTTGTTTTCTTTTTTTATTTTTGTGAGGCTCTTTCCCATTTTTCCCCTCAGTTGATCTCCCTCCACCCTCGCTCCAAACACTCCGTTCCCCCGCGGGGATAATTCCCCGTCCTCCCAATTCATCTGGAAGCAAACACTTCCCCCTGGAGCCGACTGGGAGCCTGACCCCTGAGCCCCAGCAGCTCTGGAATGTTCCCCTGGATGTCTCTCTCCCCTCAGGACGCGGGGCAGAAGCACTTTGGAGCCATCGTGTGCAAATCCTGCGGGATGATCTACTCGGCCGCCAGCCCGGAGGACGAGGCCCAGCACATCCAGCACCACCAGAGGTTCCTGGAGGGGCTCAGATACGTGGTGAGGGGATACCTGGGGTCA
>NW_021939969.1:1397-2965 GCF_001715985.3 Manacus vitellinus | reverse complement strand
AGAGGTTCCTGGAGGGGCTCAGATACGTGGTGAGGGCACACCTGGGGTCAGGTTTGGATGGGATGTGGATCTCCTGAGGGTGGGAATCTCTGCAGTGGGATCTGGACAGGCTGGATCCCCATGGTGTGGGAATCAATGAGTGCCACGTCCTTCACTTGGATTGACCCCATGGAATGCCCCGAGCTGGGCAAAGGAGTGGCTGGAAAGCCACCTGGTGGGGAAAAAAAAGGCTGGGAAAAATTCCTTCATGGAAAGGGTTCTCCAGCCCTGGCATGGGGGTGGAGTCCCCATTCCTAGAGGGATCCAAGATCCCCATGGATGTGGCACTTGGGGACATGGATCAGTGACAGGAGAATTGTTGGACTCCATGTTCCCCAGGGGCTTTTCCAGCCTGGAATATCCACGATTCCCTGTCCAGGTACAGCCAGGCAGACATTTTGTGTCCAGAGGGGAGGCTGAAGTGCAGTTTGGGTTGTTTGGGTGATGGATGGGATGTGACTTAATTCCCGAAAGCCGGAGCGGTTCGTGTTCCAGCAGCCTCTGCCAGAGGCCTCCCTGAATCACTTCCTCCCTCCTCCCTTGTTTGTCTGGGATGTTTTCCCCCCTCTCCCTGGCAGGGCTGGAAGAAGGAGCGAGTTGTGGCGGAGTTCTGGGACGGGAAGATCGTGCTGATCCTCCCGACTGACCCCAAATACGCCGTCAGGAAGGTACACGAGTGTTTGGTTTGGGATTCCTCCTGGGCATGAGCTCTGTGCTGGCTCAGGTCCCCAAACCCCTCCCTGCAGGGTGGTGCCAGGGCACAGGGAGAGCTCAGGGGGGCTGGGGTGGGAGTTTGGGGGGGTTGAACCCTCATCCTGACACATCCTCACCCTCATCCCTGTCCCAGCACAGCCTGATCCCAACACAGCCTGATCCTTCTTTTCCCAACAGTGCCTGATCCCAAAACAGCCTGATCCCTCTTTTCCCAGCACAACCTGATCCTCCTTGTCCCAACACAGCCTGATCCCAACAGTGCCTGATCCTCTTTTCCCAGCCCAGCCTGATCCCAACACAACCTGATCCCTCCTGTCCCAACACAGCCTGATCCCTCCTGTCCCAACACAGCCTGATCCCAATAGTGCCTGATCCTTCCTGTCCCAACAGTCTCTGATCCCTCTTCCCAGCACGGCCTGATCCCAACACAACCTGATCCCTCTTTTCCTGAAGCTCTCTGATCCCAGCAGAACCCGATCCCAACACAACCTGATCCCTCTTTTCCTGCAGCTCTCTGAACCCAGCACAGCCCGATCCCAACACAACCTGATCCCTCTGATCCCAACACAACCTGATCCCTCTTTTCCTGAAGCTCACTGATCCCAGCCCAGCCCGATCCCAACACAACCTGATCCCTCTTTTCCCAGCACAGCCTGATCCCAACACAACCTGATCCCAACACAACCTGATCCCTCTTTTCCCAACACAGCCTGATCCCAACACAACCTGACCCCTCTTTTTCCAGCACAACTTGATCCCAGCACAGCCTGATCCTTCCTGTCCCAACATTCTCTGATCCCTCTTTTCCCAGCACA
>NW_021939969.1:0-1257 GCF_001715985.3 Manacus vitellinus | reverse complement strand
ACACAGCCTGATCCCTCCTGTCCCAGCACAGCCTGATCCTTCCTGTCCCAACAGTGCCTGATCCCATCACAGCCTGATCCTTCCTGTCCCAACAGTGCCTGATCCCATCACAGCCTGATCCCAAAACAGCCTGATCCCTCTTTTCCCAGCACAGCCTGATCCCAACAGTGCCTGATCCCTCCTGTCCCAACACAGCCTGATCCCAGCACAACCTGATCCCAGCACAGCCTGATCCTTCCTGTCCCAACATTCTCTGATCCCTCTTTTCCCAGCACGGCCTGATCCCAACACAACCTGATCCCTCTTTTCCTGGAGCTCTCTGATCCCAGCTCAGCCCGATCCCAACACAGCCTGATCCCTCCTGTCCCAGGACAGCCTGATCCCAACACAACCTGATCCCTCTTTTCCTGAAGCTCTCTGATCCCAACCCAGCCCGATCCCAGCACAACCTGACCCCTCTTTTTCCAGCACAACTTGATCCCAGCACAGCCTGATCCTTCCTGTCCCAACATTCTCTGATCCCTCTTTTCCCAGCACAGCTTGATCCCAACACAACCTGATCCCTCTTTTCCTGGAGCTCTCTGATCCCAACACAACCTGATCCCTCTTTTCCTGGAGCTCTCTTTTCCCAGCACAGCTCGATCCCAACACAACCGATCCCTCTTTTCCCAGCACAGCTTGATCCCAACACAACCTGATCCCTCTTTTCCCAGCCCAGCCCGATCCCAACACAACCTGATCCCTCTTTTCCCAGCACAGCTTGATCCCAACACAACCTGCTCCCTCTTTTCCTGCAGCTCTCTGATCCCAACACAACCTGATCCCTCTTTTCCTGAAGCTCTGTGATCCCAGCCCAGCCTGATCCCAACACAACCTGATCCTTCCTGTCCCAACATTCTCTGATCCCTCTTCCCAGCACGGCCTGATCCCAACACAACCTGATCCCTCTTTTCCTGCAGCTCTCTGATCCCAGCCCAGCCCGATCCCAACACAACCTGATCCCAACACAACCTGATCCCAACACAACCTGATCCCTCTTTTCCTGGAGCTATCTGATCCCAGCCCAGCCTGATCCCAACACAACCTGATCCCTCTTTTCCTGAAGCTCCCTGATCCCAGCCCAGCCCGATCCCAACACAACCTGATCCCAGCCCAGCCTGATCCCAACACAACCTGATCCCTCTTTTCCTGAAGCTCTCTGATCCCAGCACAGCCTGATCCCAACACAGCCTGATCCCTCTTTTCCTGAAGTTCTCT
>NW_021939968.1:0-1135 GCF_001715985.3 Manacus vitellinus | reverse complement strand
ATCAGCCAAAGCGATGAGGAAGTGGGTCAGTCGCCAGAAGGGATTACTTATAGGGATGATAAAATATATAACCTATAGGAATGATAACAGGGATGAGCTATAGAGATTCTTGCCACGACCCGCGGGGAAATGGGAATGGGGTCGGGCACTGCAAAGAAGGGTCCTTCACACAGTGGAGGTTGGTGAAGCAATGCCAAAGTTTATTTGGGGAATAACAACTTATATAGGATAGGTTTAAGGGTGGAGCTTGGGCTAGGGAGGAGCATGGGATTGACAACTTAGGGAACAAGGTGATTGGGTAGTTGGGTAAAGAGGGAGGAGTTCGGGTGTAACTAGGGGAATGGACCAATAACAACTACCTCTGCACTGCACCAAACTCTGACCAATGGCAGGCAGAGGAGTGAGAAAAAAGGGAAAAGGCGGGAAAACTGTGGGGAGAAGAAGGGGACAACATGGGGGACAAATTAAAAAACAACAACTGGGGGTACATATAACAGTATAACAACACAGTAGTGAACTGGGGAAAAACTGTCACATTTATGGGGTGTCACATTCGGTATAATAGGTCTAGTCCAGTGCATAAATGTCTTTTCAGGGGTTGTAAATCTTCCTCCAGGCCTCGTATCTCTCCCATTCGGTTTCATCTCTCCCAACAGATTCTCGAAGGGATTACTTATAGGGACGATAAAATATATAACCTATAGGGATGATAACAGGGATGAGCTATAGGGATTCTATAAGGGATGACCTATTGCGATTCTAAAAGGGACAACTTATTAGATTGTTAAAGTCTATGACCTATAGGGATTCTAAAAGGGATGAGCTATAGGGATTCTAAAAGGGATTATTTATAGGGAGGATAAAATATATAACCTATAGGAATGATAAGAGGGATGAGCTATAGGGATTCTAAAAGGGATGACCTATTGGGATTCTAAAATGGACAACTTATTAGATTGTTAAAGTCTATGACCTATAGGGATTCTAAAAGGGATGACCTATAGGAATGATAAAAGGGGAGACAAATAGGAGTGGTAACAGGGAGGAGCAAAAGGGTTGATAAAATGACAGAACAAATGGCCTGATCAAACGGATCAGCCAAAGCGATGAGGAAGTGGGTCAGTCGCCAGAAGGG
>NW_021939967.1:0-1189 GCF_001715985.3 Manacus vitellinus | reverse complement strand
TGGGAAGCCATTCCCTGTGTCCTGTCCCTCCATCCCTTGTCCCCAGTCCCTCTCCAGCTCTCCTGGAGCCCCTTTAGGCACTGGAAGGGGCTCTGAGATCTCCACACAACCTTCTCCTCTCCAGGCTGAACAACCCCCAAATTTCCCAGCCTGTCTCCACAAGGAAGTTGCTCCACTCCCTCCATCAACAAATCCCAGCTCTGGGAAAAGCCACTCCTGTGGCCCACCCGTGTTCCTGCCAGACTCCTCCAACCAGGACACACAGAGTTTTATCAGTGGCAACAGGGACTGGATGTGGCTGATCTCACACCCCTGGCAAAGCCCCTCCCCACCCAAAATTCCCTGGACACCCCCAGTGAGATGTTCCCAGGTGCCCTTTAACTGCACTTTGATGGAAAAGCTCCCCCAGTGCCCAATAAATCCCAGTTTATCCCTCCAGAGGCCTCCAGTCCTGCAGACAATGCACCAACATTTTCACGTGGATGATCCCTGGGCTCCATCAATCCTGCTGCTCTCCTGCCCTTTGGGAATGAAATCCTTTGGCACAGGGGCTGGAATTTGGGAAGTGGCCATTCCAGAGCTGCTTTGAAGCTGATTTTCAGGAGGTGACTCCCTGAGGAGCAAAGCTTTTGTTTCCTTTCCCTGCCAGGCTCTAATTGCACACAAACAGCAATTAAAGGCCTTTGTCTGGGGCTTTGCACATTTTTATTTCATGAGGTTTTCTGTGACTTCAGAGCTGCTTGGGACTGAGGTTGGAATGAGGCTGGAACAACCAGCCAAGGCCTCGGCAACAGGATATCGAAGTCTTTGCCGTGTTTATTCCGTGAGGTGGAGAAATTCCCACTTTCCAAAGGGAGCAGAAGAGGAGGAGGAAGGTGCCCATTTCCCCAGAGGGATGAAGGCCACCATCCCTCAGCCAACACCGTGTCTTCACCACCCACTCCCCAAATCCCCTGGCAAAGTGGGATGAATTCCCAGCCCCCTGGGAGTGGGTTGTTGGTTCTGCCCTGTTTTCCCAGCTGGTGGATGAGTTGAAATGTGGGAAAATGGACTGGAACGGTTCCAGTGTTGCAGGGACCAGGAGCATCCAAACCCTGAGAAAACTGGGAACTCTCCAACCCTCCCACACGGGCAGGAAGAGCAAAACCCATTTCCTTGGCCTTCCACAGCTTCTCCCCACCACGGCCTT
>NW_021939966.1:0-1189 GCF_001715985.3 Manacus vitellinus | reverse complement strand
TGCATCACATCTCTGCTGATTCCATCTCCTCACCCCACTGAGTATGTTTCTAACACTGTTGGCTCTCCTCTCAAGAGAGATCTCAACACCTCAGGGTCCAGCCCTGCGAGGTTGGGGTGCCTGTGCTGGCACTGCCTGGAGGCAAAGCTGCCCTGGGCCCATGGGGGAGATTTCCTGAGGTGACCCTGTGGGTGTGGAGCTGCTTCTCCTCTTCCCAGAACATTTGTTCCTCGTGCCCAACACGCAGCCCTGCTGGTTATGGAATGGGCTGGGTTGGCAGGCTCAGGTCCCAGATTTAATGGCACTCCTGGCCCCCGGAGTGCAGCACTCTCAGTTCCCTACAGCAACATCCTGGCTCCCCGAAAGGCTCACACTCCACAAATACTCAGTCTCTGACTCACCTGGGTTTCATCCATATTTTTCCTGTAGGTTTGCCAGTTGCAGGGGGTCCCAGGGAGTGGTTCTGACCGTGTTCTTCCTCTGACCTCCCTGAGGTCCTTCAGACACTTTGGTCTTAATTGTGGGTCTCATTTTTCACTCTGGAACCTCTTCCTCTGCAGGAGGTGGGGGTTCAATCATTTCATCAGAGTCCCATTCTCACTCATCAGCATTTTCATCAGGGCTTTCCCAAATATCACCATCCCAGTTCCCAGGTGATACTATTAATATTCCTATTTTACTAACATCCAGAGGATTGGGGGCTTTTAATAATGTCCATTCTAATTTTTCTTCCAAGGTTTTTTCCTTTTCATTGAACTCTTTTAACTGTTGTTTTAATCGGCCATTTTGATACTGTAAAGACAGTTCTACAGGTTTTCTTTCTTTTATTTCATCTCTCAGATTATTAGCTTCTTTTATCATTTGTTCTCTCCATTGCCACAGAGCCTTTAAGCACAATCCCAGTGCCTGACTGATGACACCTTTTCCCTTTTTATCTTTCTGTGATCTTTGGGTTTTGTCTAATTTCTCTTGTATCCCTTCCCACTCACACCAGTTGTCCACTGGCCCAGGGCCATCAGTGTTAATGTGTGTCCTGGGTCTCTGGAAATATCCTGTCAGGCCTTTTGGCTGTTTCTCAGAACTGGGATGGGATGGGGAGTCCCTAAACCCTGCAGCGAGGGAGAACACAGAAAGACTGAGCCCTTCTCAGTTTTCAATTCCCTCCTCCCCAAGAACTACTGTCATGGCT
>NW_021939965.1:0-1085 GCF_001715985.3 Manacus vitellinus | reverse complement strand
CACAAGTAAATTTTCAAACCACTCAGCAATTACAAGCCAATTATCCAATTTTCCAAAGAAACTACACCAATAAATACGGTTATAAAACAAAAAAAAATCTAATAAGTAAAAAATCGCTTAGCAACACTGCCACCTGGTGACATAGAAAAGGAACTGCACATATATTTCACATGGAATACTGCCACCTGCCGACGGAAAACAGGAACTACATTAGAAAAAAATTGATAACTGCGCCACCTGCTGACGGAAAATAGAAACTACATTAGAAAAAAAATTGATAACTGCGCCACCTGCTGACGGAAAATAGGAACTGCATTTAAAAAAAAATTGATAACTGCGCCACCTACTGACGGAAAATAGGAACTGCATTAAAAAAAAAATTGATAACCGCGCCACCTGCTGACGGAAAATAGGAACTGCATTTAAAAAAAAATTGATAACTGCGCCACCTGCTGACGGAAAATAGGAACTGCATTTAAAAAAATTCATAACAGTGCCACCTGCCGAAAAAAAACCGCAATTGCAACTGAAAATTTATCGAACTGCTGCCACCCGTTGGACATTCAAGGAATTGCACATAAAATTAATTTTTATTAAAAATTAATAAAAATACATTAAAAACCACCCAAGTAACACCACACACACACCTCACAACACAAAAACAACCACCCAAAAACCCTCATCAACGCTAGACCTACGTCTATCTTAAACCCAAACCCTAGGCCTACCTGTAAGCCAAACCATAGCTCAAACCCTACAGCTACCCCTACAGCAAGGACTACGCCTAGCCTTATAAATAACTGAAACCCTAATCCTACCCCTACACCTGGCCCTAACCCTACACCTAAACCTAATCTAAACCTACACCATACGCGTAACGCTAGGCCAACCCAAACCCTAACTCAACACCTAACCCTAACCATAACCATCCCCCCAACCCTAGGCCTGACCCACAACTTAACCCTAACACTACACCTGACCCTAAGCCAAACCTTAAGCTTAAATCTAACACTAAACCTGGACCTAGGCCTAGAGAGAGGGTTACAGTCAGCATTAGGCTTACAGTTAGATTTAGGGTTAGGGTT
>NW_021939964.1:0-1131 GCF_001715985.3 Manacus vitellinus | reverse complement strand
TGGGGGAGACATGGAAAACCATCAGTGGCACAGCAAGGCTTGGGAATCTGGGAGAGACATGGAAAACCATCAGTGGTGCACCTGGATGCAAAAGTAAGGCTTGGGAATCTGGGAGAGACATGGAAAACCATCAGTGGCACAGCAAGGCTGGAAGGTCTGGATAAGACATGGAAAGCCATCAGTGGTGCAGCTGGATACAAAAGCAAGGCTTGGGAATGTGGGAGAGACATGGAAAACCATCAGTGGCAGAGCTGGATCCAGAAGCAAGGCTGGATAATGTGGGAGAGCTGTGGAAAACCATCAGAAGCAGTTGGATACAGAAGGAAGACTGGGAAATCTGGGAGAGACATGGAAAACCATCAGTGGCACAGCAAGGCTTGGGAATGTGGGAGAGACATGGGAAACCACCAGTGGCAGTGCAAGGCTTGGGAATGTGGGAGAGATGTGGGAAACCATCAGTGGCACAGCAAGGCTTGGGAATGTGGGAGAAACATGGAAAACCACCATCTGAAGCAGTTGGATACAGAAAGAAGATTGGGAAATCTGGGAGAGACATGGAAAACCATCAGTTGGATACAGAAGGAAGACTGGGAAATGTGGGGGAGACATGGAAAACCATCAGTGGTGCAGCTGGATACAAAAGTAAGGCTTGGGAATGTGGGAGAGACATGGAAAACCATCATTGGTAGCCAGATCCAGAAGTAAGATTGGGAAATCTGGGAGAGACATGGAAAAGCATCAGTGGCACAGCAAGGCTTGGGAATGTGGGAGAGACATGGAAAACCATCAGTGGTGCAGGTGGGTGCAAAAGCAAGGCTTGGGAATGTGGGAGAGACATGGAAAATTATCAGTGGTGCAGTTGGATCCAAAGAAAGGCTGGATAATGTGGGAGAGCTGTGGAAAACCACCAGTGGCACAGCAAGGCTGGAAGGTCTGGATAAGACATGGAAAACCATCATTGGTAGCCAAATCCAGAAGACTGGGAAATGTGGGAGAGACATGGAAAACCATCAGTGGCACAGCAAGGCTGGAAAGTCTGGATAAGACATGGAAAAACATCAGTGGCACAGCAAGGCTTGGGAATGTGGGAGAGACATGGAAAACCATCAGTGGTGCAGGTGGATCCAAAGA
>NW_021939963.1:0-1190 GCF_001715985.3 Manacus vitellinus | reverse complement strand
TGAGTCTACAGGTACTGCTAATTATAGTGGTGAGTAAACATGTGAAGCAGGCCACTAGTAATCCTTGCATGTATTGGGAAAGTCAGGCTGGGATGCTTGGTTCCAAAAGAAAGTTTGGTTTGCATTAGATTGTTTTATTGTAGACTTCTTGCTGCTATAAATGTTCAAAATACAATCCTATTCCTGGGAGGGAGAACTCTGCAGCCTTCATTCATGTGTTTGCTCAAGTAGCTTCACAACTAGGATTTTGTCCTCACTCTAAGACCCAAATCTGCTTTGCTGCTGACAAAATTCACTTCTTTTTGTCCTACCAACTCCCAATGGACCACCCTCTATGTGACAAGCTTATGCACTGGAAACCTGCTGTCGTGCCCCCTGTCATTCCCCTCAGGAAGGAGGCGACTCAGTCTCTCCCAACACTCTTCATATGTTCTTATTGCTTTTGTTGATTCTGTCTACTACTCTCTAATTCACCTATCTTTTCAAGCATGTCTGGAGCTGGAAAAGGGATTTCTGCTGAAAATTCCTAACCCCCACTTCTTACACACAGTTTTGCTCTGAAAACATGTAACAGTACCATGTTATTAGTTCACTGAGTTTGAAATCTATCATATCTTGAGTTGTTTTTTTCCCTGAAAATATTGTGTTTATTTCCTATTGTATAAATGTTCATTTTTTACTGAACTCCACCTCATTTGTTTCATTTGGAGTGAAGATTATTTTGAATTCAAATCCTGGTTTCCAAAGCACCTGGAATCTCTGCCCTCCCTATTCCTCACTGCCACGTGTGAATTTTGTAGGTGTGTTTTCTCTTTCCAATACTCATATCATCCATACCAAGCAGAAACCAGACATGCAGGATCTTCCAGTGAGATTCCATTTAAAATATCACCCCTGTGTGTCACATAACTGTGTCTGTAACTTTTTGTGTGCAGTCATTTAGACAGCAATTTTACTTGCACTTAACCAGACAATATTTTCAGTTAGTCTCCATCTTGTTCATAAGAATGTCACAAAGAGTCATGCCAGAGCTCTTGCTAAAATAAAGATACAGCATGTTGAATGCTATGAGTGTGAGTTATCTGGGAAATGAAGGAAATCAATCTGACTGGGCGTGACGGGGCTTTAGTTTTACTTTTTAACACCTTCTTACCCTCCAAGTGCTTGTAAGTATATTGTACACTGAGTTG
>NW_021939962.1:0-1182 GCF_001715985.3 Manacus vitellinus | reverse complement strand
GGCAGGTGCCTGAGGGGGACAACTCCGTGTCCCCCCTCCAGACCCCACCTGGGGTGTTTCTGTGTTTCTGCAGCCCCCGTGGATCTGGTGCGGGATCCCAGCTCGCCACCACAGCCAAACCCCCCATGGAGTGGCTCTGCAGGGGGGACAGGGCAGCTGTGGTCCCTCTTACCTGTGGGTGGGACACAGATCCAGCCCCTCTGTGCCACTCCCTCGGAGATGTCCCCAGTGCTGGGAGTGGGAGACTCCTCTGGCACGGCCGTGGCATCATCGTAGCCATCCAGGGTTCCAGCCATGGCATCATCGTAGCCATCCAGGGTTCCTGCTGTGGCATCGTCGTAGCCATCCGTGGTTCCGTGCCCGGGCAGGGCAGGGGGGGTTGGGACTGGCACGGGGGTACATGGCACTGACCCGGTGGCCATGGTAGGGACTGGCTGTGCCATCCCCCTCCGGCTGTGCTATCGCCCTCCGGCTGTGCCACCAGCAATGTGTTGGTGGCCCTTGGTCCCTCAGGGAAAGGCGATGCTTCTCTGCCCACTAACGAGGGGGACGTGTCCCCTCAGCTCCCCAGCCCTGCCGTGTCCCCTGTCCCCAGCACTCCCCGCTGGGTTCCTGCCCTGTGCCCCTACCTGGGGCTGCCCCGGTGTCACTCCCCTCCACGCTGTCCCCGGTGTAATACAGCAGCTTCTTCACTGAGCCCTCCCGCGGGGAACCTGCAGGGGGAAAACAGAGTGTTGGGGGTGGCCAGAGGTGGCACCGCGGGTGACACAACCTCAGCCACAGAGCAGGGCTGTGATGGGACCCAGGGACCCCCCACACCACGGGGAGGAGCCAGTGCTGTGCCACCAGGACCCGCTGCCGCGGTGGGACTGTGGGGCAGAGCCCCCCTGTCCGGGCAGAGCTGGGGCACGGGGGCTGCACCGACCTGGGCGACTGGGCACCTCCTGGTACTCCGGCATGGCGCTGTAGTCCAGCTCCTCGTAGATGGCGTCGGGGATGGCACCCACGGCTCTGCCGGGGCCTGCAACAAGAGGCAGCGCTCTCCCAGGGCCGTGGGCACCGTGGGTGGCACCGGGGTCACCCACTGCCCACCCTCCGAGCCGTTCCACACGGGGGGAGCCCCTGAACCCCCAAAGCGGCTCTGCCCCGGCACCCACCCGCCGGGACCCACCTCGGCGCCAA
>NW_021939961.1:0-1071 GCF_001715985.3 Manacus vitellinus | reverse complement strand
CAGGAGCATGATCTGCGTCAGCCGGTTCCGGTTTTCCCTGCACGGAAAGAGGAATTCCGGGGTCAAATCCAGGTGGGAATGAGCCATTCCAGGAATTTGGGGATTAAAAAGCAGGAATGGGATCGGGGGGGGAGGAGATCCGAGTTCCCCAGGCGGGAATCCAAAGGCAAAACAACGGGAATGACAATTCCCAGGATCCCAGGGAAGCCTCTTTTCCAGAAATAAACTGGAATTTGGAGTCTTTTTTCCAGGAAAAATGATCCAAAGGGTTCCATAAATCCATGTGGGAATGGTGGGAATTGATCCCGGGGATTCCAGGGAGGAGGGATTTGATTCCTGCCTGGGATTCCCAAACGCGGCGGGAATTCCGGAGTCGCTGCGGCCTCGAAATTCCAACGGGATTTTAGAAAACCTGAGCTGGGATTTAGGAATTTCCCGGGATTAAAAACCAGGGATTTTATTAAAATCTGGGAGTCCTGAACGGGATTTTGGCCATTTTATGGGATTAAAAACCCGGGAATGGGATCGGGGGGGGAGCAGATCCGAGTTCTCCAGGCAGGAATCCAAAGGCAAAACAACGAGGAATGACACTTCCCAAATCCAAGGGAAGCCTCTTTTCCATAAATAAACAGGACTTTGGAGCAGTTTTTCCAGGAAAAACGATCCAGAGAGTGGTTTAATTCCAAGGAAACGGCGCCGAAAAAATTCCCGGGAGAGGGGAGGGGGGGGCGGGAATTTTCGGGATCCGTCCTCACCCGTCTTTTCCCGGCTCCATGGAATGTTGGGAAGAGGGAAGAGGCACCTTGTTCATGATGAAAACCATCACCTCCGACTGCTGGTAGGTGGGCAGGGTGCTGGCGAAGGAGCCTGCGGAGACGGGAATGGCCTTGGAATGTCGGGAATGGCTTGGGAATGGCGGGATTCCCAAGTGGGACGGAGCCCAGAAAGGATGGAATGGGAAAAACCCGCCCGGAGCCGCCAAAACAACTCCCAGGAGGGGAAAAAATTCCAGCTAGGAGATGCCAATCCCTGATTCCAAGCTTTTCTGGAATGGGGAATTCTTGGATTCAG
>NW_021939960.1:12025367-12028715 GCF_001715985.3 Manacus vitellinus | reverse complement strand
ATTTTGTCATCTTCTACCACTATTCCTGTTCCTATAAAAACTTTCCTACTAACTCTTTGGCTAAACAAACAAGTGACTTGCCTTTTGGTGAGGAAAACGACAAGCAAACCCCTCTCATCTCTCACTCAAAATCTCCTTTCTTACATAATATGGGAAAAAGAAAGCAAAACATAGCAAACTAAAACTTTGTTAACTATTCACTCATAGCACTGCACTTTACATTTTCAAGAAAATATAAATTTTACTTCTAACATTTGTGGTTTTTTCTTTATTGTTTTCAAATCAGTTTTCTTAGAAGTACTGTAAATTGTTTTCTTAACAATAGGAATAAAGGGTAGAAAATAGTTTAAAAACATTTACACATGGAATAAAATTTAGCATCTCACCATTTTAAAGCAATATATTCATTAATTCATATTTTTTAAATATAAAACTGGCTGATACAAAACTTTCATTAGGTTCAGCAGTTTCATATTCTTCTAGCTATGCTAAAGAATGCAAGATAAACCTTTTATCAATCAGCAAACAAAATTGCTACACATATTATAAAAACTAGAGCAACATAAGCAATTTACTAGGGAGATAAATTTGAATTAAATAAATTTACCCACAGATTGTTTCAGCATAGATGGCATGCTGATTACCAATCAATTGCTGGACTCAAGATGAAAAAGAAGATTTGAAATCTTCTTAGTGTAAAGAGAGAGAAAAATTCTCTTTGTTACCTAAAAGCTCTTGCTATTGCCTTTCACTATGTAAATTGGTGTCATTTTAACCAAAAACATTTAAGTTTATTTCCACAAAACCAGAACACTACAGCTTTAAAAATTTTTTCCCTATTTTTTCATTAATTTCTCAGTAGCTTTATTTGAATTATTAAAAATAAAAGTTATTAGAAGTTATTAAATTCTCAAATACATCCACATACGTGCAATTATCATAACAATGTTATTCAAATAATAAGTATAGAATCTTAAACATCCCCATATTTGTTACATTGAAACATTCTCAAAACATTTTGCAGTCACAGAGCAACATACATAATTTCAACAAGAGTGCAAAATAGCTGCTTGTAAATTGCAACTACCTGAGAGACTGAATTAAACCTGGTTCCAGTTGCTCTAACTGATATTATTAAGAAACGGGGACTGTAAAACATTCAAAAAAAAATTTAACAGGACCAACAATGGAATCTCCAACACAAAGAAAACTGCACAACGAAAGATGTAGTAAGGAAATGGGACACTAAGACCATCTACATCTGGACAAACTAAAGAAGACAATGGAACAATAAGGTACAAACCGTGGACCGGGACCCTGTATAAGTTTTACAACTTACTCATATATGCAAGACATTTAAATTGTTTTGTCATTAACCTATGAATGTTATAATTGATTCATGCTATGCTACTTTCACATCTCGAAGCCTCCTTCCTTCGAGATTTCACTAACCCTCATTTACCTGGAAAAATGCACACCACATAATTCCTTGTTAATCACACAAAATCTAACTCTTACATAAGACACATCCATTCACACACATTCCAGATAGAATAATACAACACACTAGAAAAAGGCAAAAGATACTACCAAATACTAATTTGTTTTGCAATTTCAAACATTCCAAAAACCATAAACAGAAACAATGATCCTGTATGTTATTCAACAAAAGCTAAAACAGATCTCACAAATCAGAGGATATTCCATTCCACAAACATGCCACACTCACCCACAGAACAATTGTAAAAAGAGCACACTGCACACTAAAAGAAATGCTTCAAAGGCAAAAAAGAGGGCAGTTGGTATATAGCCCCCAGGAACGCTTATGGAAAGCATCATATGTTCTAAATTTCTTAAACTGTGATGATACAAACCATAGCAGGTATGAATACCAACATAAAACTCAAATACTTTCATCTTCCAAAGCACCAGTTATGATTAAAAACCTAATATCTAGGCAATGGTCAGGACAGTAGATCTCAGAACTTGAGGGAGGATATATGCCTATGTATCCAAGGGTACCAAATTACAAAGGATCTCTTCTAAATGTGTCAGGCCTTATATTAGCCCTCCCACACAACTGAAACAATCATCAGAGAAAATGAGTGAAGAAATTGGATTTGAAGAAACATAACCAACAATAGTAAAAGGAACACACCACACATTGAGAAACATGCTGTAAAAACACAAAAAAGGGAGGGAAAGACATATGGGTCTGGTCCCTTTATGTGTAAATCTACATTAGCACTTCTTCAAAACAGGAACAATCACAAAGAAGCAACAAATAAACAAAACCAAAAGAAACACACAAACAGTAACCAATACAAAAACAAAACTCCATGATTCAAACACAATAAAGGGTTTAAGAATGCATCTGTTAGGAGAGAATGAAACAGTGGCCATCGAATGTGAATGAGAAAGTTGAGTGGAGATATGTATGTGTGTGTGAACGCAAATACACTTTACAGCAAGATACCTTAAAAACTCATTCAACAACACTACCTCAAACAAAACTACTTCAAACACAACATCTACAACCCAACACATTTCCCTTTCAAATCAAGATGATGCCTTTACCCAATCACACAAAATTACCCTCAGATAAAAGGTTCTACACATCTACAAACCCTGGGTAATTCAAGGTTGCTTGAATATTGCACAAACAAATAAAGTTGTAAACAGCTCAATAAAGGCCTTGTGATGATAGGCCCTGCTTTTTATAAACAGTTAAGATAAGATTGGTTACATTAAGGATGTTTAAAAAATGTATTGTTTTACAACTTGTTAATTATTTAGAGGAGATATGTGGCAAGGAATTATGGGAGTTGTAGTTTTCCACGTTCTCACGCATGCTCAATCAATACTTGATTGTCATTGCTTGGCAGATCATGTGAAATGTTTAAGCGCTGTATTTAAACCAAACTGTTTTGTAATTAACCTTAACTCTGCTCTAGCAGTTGATTGTGTTACCGGCGGGGTTTGTGCCCGCCTTACTCACACTTTACCTGAGATCTTCCCTCAAGACATCCCCTGCCTGTGCTTTCCAGGTTCCCTCAGCTTTACCTCTGTGAAACTCTCAGTCCCCTCTTTGTTACCTCACCAAGGGTGACGGAGTTCAAGAAGCTTTTTCCTCAGTAACTCCAGTGAAACACCCTGCTGCCCCTGCTGCTCAACAATCCCTACCTCTGTAACAGCCCAAAAGCTCATCTAGGGCGACTCCACAACCTTTTATCGAGCTTCTCTAAAGCTCCTTTCACCTGCTCCCGTCCCACAGACCGGGGGAGGAGGGGACACCGAGGCTGAGGGGAGGGCGGGAAAAGCAGCGCAGCAGCAGCGACCAAACCACCC
>NW_021939960.1:12021012-12023032 GCF_001715985.3 Manacus vitellinus | reverse complement strand
ATAGCAGGTATGAATACCAACATAAAACTCAAATACTTTCATCTTCCAAAGCACCAGTTATGATTAAAAATCTAATATCTAGGCAATGGGCAGGACCAGTAGATCTCAGAACTTGAGGGAGGATAGATACCTGTGTATCCAAGGGTACCAAATTACAAAGGATCTCTTCTAAATGTGTCAGGCCTTATATTAGCCCTCCCACACAACTGAAACAATCATCAGAGAAAATGAGTGAAGAAATTGGATTTGAAGAAACATAACCAACAATAGTAAAAGGAACACACCACACATTGAGAAACATGCTGTAAAAACACAAAAAAGGGAGGGAAAGAGATATGGGTCTGGTCCCTATATGTGTAAATCTACATTAATACTTCTTCAAAACAGGAACAATCACAAAGAAGCAATAAATAAACAGAACTAAAAGAAACAGACAAACAGTAACCAATACAAACCCAAAACTCCATGATTCAAACGCAATAAAGGGTTTAAGAATGCATGTGTTAGGAGAGAATGAAACAGTGGCCACCGGAATGTGAATGAGAAAGTTGAGTGGAGATATGTATGTGTGTGAATGCAAATACACTTTACAGCAAGATATCTTAAACACTCATTCAACAACACTACCTCAAACAACACTACTTCAAACACATCTACAACCCAACACAATTCCCTTTCAAATAAAGATGATACCTTTACCCAATCACACAAAATTACCCTCAGATAAAAGATTCTACACATCTACAAACCCTGAGTAATTCAAGGTTGCTTGAATATTGCA
The DNA here is from genome assembly GCF_001715985.3 of Manacus vitellinus. Classification (NCBI taxonomy): domain Eukaryota; kingdom Metazoa; phylum Chordata; class Aves; order Passeriformes; family Pipridae; genus Manacus; species Manacus vitellinus. Next base: position 12,022,251 of record NW_021939960.1, on the reverse strand, counting down.
CGAACCAATAAAGTTGTAAACAGCTCAATAAAGGCCTTGTGATGATAGGCCCTGGTTTTTATAAACAGTTAAGATAAGATTGGTTACATTAAGGATGTTTAAAAAAATGTATTTTTTTACAATTTTTTAATTATTCAGAGAAGGGGAGATGGGGCAAGGAATTATGGGAGTTGTAGTTTTCCACGTTCTCACACATGCTCAATCAATACTTGATTGCCATTGTTTGGAAGATCATGTGACATGCTTAAGCGCTGTATTTAAACCAAACTGTTTTGTAATAAACCTTAATTCTGCCCTGGCACTTGATTGTGTCACCGGCGGGGTTTGCGCCTTATTCACCACCTTACTCACACTTCACCTCACTCACACTTTACCTGAGATCTTCCCTCAAAACATCCCCTGCATGTGCTTTCCAAGTTCCCTCAGCTTTACCTCTCTGAAACTCTCAGTCCCCTCTGTGTTACCTCACCAAGGATGACGGAGTTCAAGAAGCTTTTTCCTCAGTAACTCCACTGAAACACCTTGCTGCCCCTGCTGCTCAGCAATCGTTACCTCTGTAACAGCCCAAAATCTGCTCTAGGGCGACTCCACAACCTTTCATCGGGCTTCGCTAAAGCGCCTTTCACCTGCTCCCGTCCCACAGACCGGGGGAGGAGCGGGACACCGAGGCTGAGGGGAGGGCGCAGCAGCAGCGACCAACCCGCCCTTGCTCTGCCCCACCCCGTCTCGTCTCCCTCAGGGCCCCCTCAGGGATCCTCGGGGACCCTCCAGAGCACCCTTTTCGCCCTGTGTCCCTCACAGCCCCTAAAGGGACACAGGAGACACTCACCCCTCGGGGCACCCTCTTCACCCTCAGAGATCCTCAGGGACACACCGGGCACCTGCCTCCCCCCTCAGCAACATGCGGGAAACCTGCCTTCCCCTCAGGGACACAGAGAATACACACCTCTCCCTCAGTGACTCTCAAAGTTCCTCGCCGGTACTCAAGGCACCCAGGTGCCTCTCAGTGATCCTCAGCAACAAACGAGGCACCTGCTTTCCCCTCAGCGACCCTCACAGCCCCTCATGGAACCCTCTTCACCCACAGTGACCCTCCCAGAACCCTCAGCAACACACGAGGCACCCACTTTCCCCTCAGTGATTTACCAGACACTCACCTCTTCCTCACTGACCCTCAAAGCCCCTCAGTGACACTTGGGGCACCCAATTCCTCCCCCGTGACCCTCATGGACCCTCAGC
>NW_021939960.1:12001014-12020058 GCF_001715985.3 Manacus vitellinus | reverse complement strand
CCCTCAAAACATCCCCTGCATGTGCTTTCCAAGTTCCCTCAGCTTTACCTCTCTGAAACTCTTAGTCCCCTTTGTCTTACCTTACCAAGGGTGACGAAGTTCAAGAAGCTTTTTCCTCAATAACTCCTCTGAAAGACCGTGCTGCCCTTCTGACGCTGCTGGTCAACACTGTATTACGTCTGTAACAGCCCAAAATCTTCTCTAGAGCGACTCCACAACCTTCTGTCGAGCTTCTCCAAAGCGCCTTTTACCTGCGCCCACCTCACGGACGGGGGAGCGCCGGGACACTGCGGCTGAGGGGGCTGAGGGGGCTGAGGGGAGGGCGGGAAAAGCAGCGCAATGGCGACCGCCCCGCCCCGTCTCGTCTCCCTCAGGGCACCCTCAGGGGTCCTCGGTGACCCTCCAGAGCACCCTTTTCGCCCTGTGTTCCTCACAGCCCCTAAAGGGACAGAGGAGACACCCACTTAGCCCTCGGGGCACCCTCTTCTCCCTCAGAGACACACAGAACACCCACCCCTCCTCAGTGATACAGGGGATACTCAGGTCCCTCTCAGTGAGTCACGCAGCCCCTGAGGGGTGGTACACAAGGTACCCACCTCCCCCTCAGGGACACAGATGGCACCCACTTTCCTGGAATAATTTTTTTTTGAATGATCAAGTTGGGATCATTCACACTTGAAAGTCCTTAAAAAAACCCCACATTTGGCTGAGGCACTTCACACACACTAACCGGATTTTGAGATGAATTTTGGAATGCTCAGGAAATTACAGAAGCATGAAGCCTGTGAATAACTTAGGAGTATTTATGAAGGACTTGTAGTTAAAGGGCCTGTTAACCTGACACGATCCAGTTGCAATAGAGGAAAAAGGCAAAGGATTTCAGTGATGAAGAATTAAATTAATACAAGTAATTTATAGAAAATAGGCCTAATTTAAATCTTTGAGAGATTACAGATGTAATCCTACTGTGGAGATATCATATGCTTTAACTGTTAGCTTGTTAATCTAGCGAGCTCAATATGCTACTGCTCATTTAAAATAGCTGGCACTGTAGCACATACAGTCTGGAACTGATGGGTTAGAAAAATATTGCCAGTGAGAAATAATCATCCAGTGAGGCTGTTTAAAATTGTGTCTTCCAAAGGAAAGCACTCAAAGAAAAGTTATGCCAGTTTTACGCATCCCCTGGATTTAAATATAAAATCACCATGGACGAAATATGCAGATGACACAGAAATTTGACAGCATGACAGATAATGATGCTGAAGTCACACAGAGTAACATGGATAGTTTGGTAAAGAGAATAAACCCGTGCAGTTAGCTGCTGTTTTAATATATTCACATGAAGAGCTGTATGTCTAAAAAATAAAATTTCTAAGTATGGAGGGGAGGACAGTATCCTTGAAAACAGCAACTTTGAAAAGTGCTTGCTTATAAGTCATGTTGAACAACTGAGTCAACACACTGTTGTGTGTGTTGTGTGTGAGGTAAACAGGATTAAGAAGACTTAAAATCTATTCAGGAAGGCAGTGTATAGGAATAGGAAGGCAATTTTTTTAATGAAGCCAGTACTAGAATATTGCTTACAAGTCAGGTGTCAAGTGTTTCTAACAGTGGAAGAAATGAAGGCGGTGTAAGAAGAAAGCCACAAAGATTATCTGAATGCTTGAAAAAAAGCCCTACTGTGAAGGACAGAATGAATGCAATTTGCTAAGCTTATGAAAAAAGAGTTTGAAAGGTAACTTGATTGTAGCAGAGAAGTACTAACACACGGAGAACATACCATGTATTAAAAGGCTTTTTAACCTCAGGGAAGAGATTCCTGTATCCTAAACCATTCAACAGCCAAACAGGCTGCCGCCCTGCTTACAGGGGGCTCCAGCGCGGGCACACGCCCAGCCCCTGGCTACAGACGGGTCTCGGTGCCTGTTATTTACATTTGAGTAAGCAAGACTGTGTTATAAATAAATCCCCGGAGAAAAGTTTTGCTGCCCTTTCTGCAAATAGTGTTATTATCCATAAATGGAAGAGAAAATTCGAGAATGCGTGTGCGAAAGACTTTGTGGTTATTCAGTTTTAGTACCATGTATGCATGTCTATCCCCAGTCTTTGTTATGATAATTGCAAGGAGTTACTCTGAATGGATCATCAATGGATGTGACCGGAGTGGGGAGCGATGCTAAATATCGATCATTTGTGTGTCAGGTGTTGGATGGCAGTGTAAAACCATGACAAGAAAAAAGTGTGTGGTATTTTTTCCTTTAAACAAGACGCAGAGATAGTTGATAGAAGGGTACAGTATTAATTACTCAAGTGCCATGGTACCTCTGTAAGTTCCCATTTAAAGAACTCTTCCTTTCACTTGTATGATACATAGCTGGCAGTTGTTAATGAACTCTTGCAGATAAGAAGTTATTTTGTGCTTTTCAAATTTTTTTTCTTTTTTCAGAAAAAGGTATAACCACGTACCTCCGTGAGGTTTTATTATGCTGTGCTGATGGCTCACACAATGCTGCAAATTGTTCTATTTACTAAAGCATCTCTAGCCTAAGCATCTGTGGGCTGCTGCCACCGACTGGATGCATGAAATATACTGTGTGATAACATCAGACTCTCCTTTATTATTTCTAATTCAGATCATGTCTACTGGATCATGTCTACTGGATACAGTCTTTTGAATCTACTTCCAAGGTGTTTTCTGTAACAAAGAACAGAGCAAACAACTTCCAAGGACTCTAAATGTAGCAAGACCATCTGTTGACCTCAGAAATGAGCTTAGTAATGGTGATGTCTTTTCCGTTGTATGTCCTGGAACCAGAAAATGCTTAAATTGTCTTTTGTTGTTGTTGTTGTTGTTGTTGTTTTTTCAAGTGAATTTTAATACCTGTGGTTTGGATTTGAACACATGTCAAGGGACACTTCTAACAGTCATTTTAGCTGTGTCTAAATATAGACACAATATAGACACATACACAATATAGAGATTGGAAAAGGGGGTGATAGGTATAGGGAGGGAACGAGCAAGATTACAGTGTCACTATTCCAGTCTGTAAGAATCTCCAGTCGCTGACTATTTCTTGTGTCTCTCTCTCTCCTGATAAATGTCACTATGCAGACACTGATCAGACAGTAGAATGCTTGTGAGTTTATTTTGAGTTAATGGGTTGGTGGAAGTCCAAACTCTGCAACATGATAAAGAAAATATTTTTCTACGCAGAAGCATCAATTATTCACAACATAGCCACACCTTAGGAAAAGAGGGGGAGAAATGGACTCTGGAAATAAATGAGAGGGCTCCATAATGTAAAAGTAAAATAGATCATTTTGAAGGAAAGGGACCACTGCAGAATCTAATTAATTTGCAAAATCCTCTCTTCTATTTAGGCTCCACAGTAATTGTTAACTCTTCCCCTTTGATGAGTTTTATCAAGGTTTTTTTGTGTCTTTTGCCACTTGTTTGGGATGAAATCTAAGAATACATAACCAGCCTATAACCCAGGGAGGTGGTGGATTCACCATCCCTGGAGGTTTTTAAGATGAGACTGGACATGGCATCAGTGCCATGGCCTGGGAACCACGGCGGGGTTGGATCAAGGGTTGGACTTGATGATCTCAGAGGTCTTTTCCAACCTGGTTGATTCTGTGATTCTTTCAGGCACTTTTGGAACATACTAGATCTCTTACTCATCCCAAAGACCCATATGCATATTGAATCTGCAAATATGCTTGGGAACTACTCTAAATCAGCATGCTACTTGGAGTTGTCACCACTTGGTACAGTGATGAATACTGTGTTCAAGATTTCTTTTTAAAATTTACTTTGTATTGCAAAGTGTCAGTTGAAAGTACCTGGTGTTATTATGGTCAAATATTTTATTAGAAGGAGTCCCACTAATCCAATAAAACCAAGAAGGTAGCTTACCAGGAACGTTTTTACGGAACAACTTAAAACCAGGCTGATCATATGTACAACTTCCAAGATAAATTACAAACTTTAAAAATTGTTTTTTAATCCAACTTATTCTCACTAATCCACATAAATATTTTTGACATTTATTATGTTTAATAAGTCTGTCCAGCCTTCACCTGGAAATACTAAAAGATATGTGTTGCCTCACTTTTGTGAATTATGAGCTACTGGAATAACCTTAAGAAGTTCTAGTAATATTTTTACTGTCTAGCACTGTCTTCAAAATACATTATACCCTCTCTAAGCTGATATTTGATGATAGGGAATCACAGATCTTTCAATAAACAAAACAAGATCCAGAATCTTTAAAGAGCTGGACCAGCTCCTAACCTCCAACAAAGTCTGGGCAAATCTCCCTGTAATTCTCAGGGTGTTAATAATTGAAAAAAAAAAAAAAAATTATGTACCCCCACAGAAAACTGATATAGCCCAGTGGCTTGAGAAGAGTAGATGAAAAGTGTGGTTTGTGTACATATTCCCCTACTTGGTGACAAAAAACATACATTTTGAGAAATAAGAGAAAAAAATCCAAAATGCCAAACTCCATGTGATAAAAGAAATAATTATAATTAAAAATCTTAGTCAAATTTCTGTCAGAGGCATCTTTATCATAGCTCTACCTTCTTGCAAAGGGACTGTAATAAACAATTTAGTAAAAAAAGTGTTACAGTTACATTTAGAACACTGGGGACAGGGACCCTGGTAAAAAGCACTGGGGTGAACAGCCCCTCCACACATCTTTGCTGTTCAGCCACCCCAGCCAAAAACCTTTTCCTGTTCTGGTGTAACTGGTGTATTGCTCTTCTGTTTCTTCAGCACCTTTTCAATTGCAAAAGGTAATATATTACTACAATGGCCACATTTCATCCTTGGCTACATCTTAAAACAGGACACTGCTACTGTTTCCACACAATAGTTACATGGATGCAGCTTTGGCCTCAAAAGGAAGGGGAACAGAGAAGGCATCACACACTCCTGTTGCTCTTTCCCAGCCCCCCGCTCTCTCTAGCCTCCATCCACTCCTGCAGCTCTGCAGAGATCCCAGTCACACAGAGCTCAAACACACTGTGACAGCAGCCAAAATTTCTAAACAGCTGATGAAACTACTAAGAGTGGGGAGGAAAACGTCCTTTCTCTTCTATGCTGAGAAGTCAACAGGAATTCAGCAACTTGCCAGGAGAGCAAAGATCCCACACGAAAACCAGCACTTTGCGTCTCCCCACCCCAGCACAGCCTCCCCTGAGCAGAGTCAGAGTCTGAGGGACAGGGGGATGTGAGCACTGTTGTTTATTTGAAGAAGGAGTCCTGGGAAGAGGCACCTGCCACTCCCAATTGGAGCCATGGCAGTGAAAAAGCACCCCCCTGGGGAGCAAGGGGCCAGCTCCCAGCACAGTTCACCCCAAAGCACCATGCCCTCCCCTCCTCCTTGAGCAAAGGAGGACAACTCTATCCCCTGGGGAAATCTGGGAGGGAGGCACAAGGCACACAGAAACCTTCACAAAAGCCATTCCTGAGGAACTAGAGCAGTCAAGAGGAAATCCAGGGATGCTGTGAGGCCAGTGTGCACATGCTGCTCCAAGGTGGACCACAGCCACCTCCTTCTATTTTTGCAGAACTCAGGCCTTGCAGGGAGATGTCTTGCTGTCATCTCTCCAACCTTTGTTTGCCTTTCGATAATGATCCCAAAGCTTGCATTCCACACACTAGCCAGCAGTTAGCCCAGTTTGTTACAATATAAATCTACCTGGGAACAGAAGGAAAAGAAAAATCCACTCCCACACACTAAGGTCTGGCAGAGGATATTTTTTCCTGCAGTTCCCCCTCCACTTATTTAAAGTTTTAAAAAATAAAATCAAGAAGCAGAACAATCCTTCATGATAAGATTAAGGTCCTTGATGTGTGACTCTGTTTCAACGTGCCCAAAAACTGTCGAGCTTTCTCCTGCATGAAGAGTTGGTCTCGGGTTCCACCACAGGCCACTGCTTTCCAAGCCCTGGTCATCTGCAGAGGGAAAAGAAAGGATGTGTGCAAAGAGTTAAGGGAAAGGACAAACATCTTGTCAACATCGTGTTCAAAAAGATTGCAAAAATAAACAGACCTATCAACCATCTGCTACCACCTAAGGGAAATCAAACTTCAGCACCCATCTCGCAACCAGGAGAAACTTGCACACCACCAGTTACTCATCACAGGGTCAGGCAGTAATTTCTAAGGGTAAGGTTCCAGGTGAGTGCTCCATTTCAGGACAACTCACGTACCTTTTCAGGGCTTTTCCTTACTTGCCTCAAGACAAAAACCCCAAAGCACAAGCCCTGAAGGGATTCCAGCGATGGAAGAAATTCAAGCATAGCTTTGGGGTTTATTCCCAACCAGTACAATTTCTACAGGAGCTGCTCAACCCCAGGTCTAGCTGATCGAAGACGATTCTTAACAGCAATTAGGTGTCTTCAGTTTCGGCAGGGTCCCACAGCACAGAGGAATAACCAAAAATAAGGTGTGCTTCAGTCTCTGCATGCAGAAAGGGCACCCACAAGGTGTTTCTGCACTTCAGAAAAGCCTCTGTGAATCTCCTGATAAATGCAGCCAGAAGACACTCAACGCCCTAAACTGGAAATACCTGTTTACATGCACTGCAGAGAACCAGAGCTTGAGCTTCAGTGTTTGCTCATAGCAAGAATGTTCCACACAGCCCCAGCATGGCTTTGGGCTGATGGAGGTTCAGCCCACAGCTGGATGAGCTCCCTTCATAAGTAGCTGACTGCAAGCACCACCAGCCCAGCACAATAAATCCCCAGAGCCCAGGAGCAGCTCAGACAGCTCTGCTGTCTCTGGGCAATGGGATTTCACTGCACATCTGTACTCTGTTACCACACAAACGGCTGCACTGCCACCTTCAAGTCACTCCCAAAGCTTTATTTATATGGATCTATTAGCTCTTGGAACAACTTGATCCTGCTGAGGACAGGAGGAGAAATGGAAGTCTTTAAGAAGGGTTTATTTTGGGAAGGAGAAGGAATTATTGTGGCTGAGCAGTATTCATCTTTCAGAAGAAAGAGCTTCCACAAGACAGCTCTAATGCAGGGACAGGTGCAACCCCCCTCACTGCAGTGCTTCCTGAAGACTGAGCTACGGTGCTCAGTGAGGACAACATAGCAGCTGGGCTCTTCTGGGGTGGGAAACCACCCCCACAGGAGCCCCCAGCTGCAGTTTCACACACACACACCACACCCCCCCCCCCCCCCCTTTGCTAAGGACAGCAGGTGTTTCCATCCTCATTCAAGCTACTAGAGAGCTCCAATTACTTGGTCCAAGCAAACACCTGCAAAATCATGATCCAAATCCCCTTCTCTAAGCCACACTTCTTGGCAAAGCAGGGATATCCCTCTACTAATGCACCCTGCCTGTAAGCGGTGAAGATTTTAAAGAGATCTGTTTATGTCCCAGAGGGCATTTTTAGGCTGCTGTGACTCCAGCACAACCTGGATCCAACTGTGCAGAGCTGAGGAAAAGGGTTGCTGTAACAGCACCAACCTCAGCACAAGCTACAAGGGTAGCCTGTCAGATGGAGCTCCACACTGCAGTGGGTTCAGGATAACGTAGGATGAAGTCAGCCTAAGCTGGCTAAGGCACACAGCCTTCCCCACCACCCAGAAACACCCTAAAAATCAGAGGGATGAGAAATACCTTTGTGCTTAAGCTTTATATAGCACTTCAGAGTTGCATACCCTGAGAAACAAAAAATGAGCTTACTGCTGTCCACCCAAGGAGTGCTCACTGGGAAAAGGACAGTTTACTTCAGAGCCAGATCAATCATCCAAATTCCCTGACGGATTGGGGTAGGGTGCAAATTCCCATGAAGAAATCCAGGGCCAAACATGCTAAGCAGGTCACAGCTCTGATCAACCGCAGGGCTTTGAGCCCCAGCAGGAAAGTAGGTTTGCAAAGAAACAGAAGGAGGCTGTAGTTTGACAGTACTGGTTGTTATCTCCCAAGCTTGGTGCAGGGACAGCCCTGAACGTGTAGTGGTGCCTATGCAGTAGTTCAGAGCTTCATCCCTCACTCCTCCTCCCAAGGAGGGACAAGGGCTGCACTGGCAGCTGAACTCTTGGCTGAGAGAGCAGAGGTTGCAGGGCTTACTGGTGCTGGTGGCCTGAAATGGCTTGGCATTTTCCTGTAGGACATTTTCTCTGGCTGCACTTGCATGAAAGCTCTGTTGAGCAAATGACTGTCATTCTTCCTGCTCGAGGAGGAAAGGTTCAGGGACCTTGACAGGAAATTCACAGGCTGAAAAGAGAAAAAAAAAAAAAGGAAAACTATAAGGAAAGAAGAAATACAAACTTTCATCCACATTCACATGGACTGTTCAAAGGCAGCTACAGGCTGCTTTGCACAGGGGTTTTTTTCAGAGCAGAGATAGCTCTGTCCCTGCTCTGAATGCAGAACTCCTTACCTGGGCTCTTTTGAAACACACAGTCTTGGGGAGGGCAGGCAGATTTTGTGTCATATCTTCATCCACAATATCCAAGGCTAGAGACTTCCGGACCTTCCTGATGGGACTCCTGCGCAACTGGAGGACATAGAAAAAACAGTGTTAGCATGAATCCACCCAGAAGACTGCCATCCTTAGGGCCCAGGGTACACACCAAGCCCATGTCATCCTGGGTCTGCACGGCCCCAGCATCTCAGAAAGAAGGATTGCTGCAGCCTTCCCCACCACAGGGCACAGCAGCTTCCAGTGCTCTCTTCCTGGCACCTGCAGCCACCAATTTAGAAGACAAAGACCCTTTCAGTAGGAAGGTCTGAGCCAATAGACCCTTCGTACCAGCCCACAGCCTTCTGGGAGCCCAATGTGCCCCAGAAGCTCCAAGCGTGCCATGGGTCTCTCCAGTAGGATAGCAACACAGCATCTCCTAGCAAGCCCTGAATTCAGTATAAACCAGGACATGGCTGGCAGTATTTTCAGCAGGCCTTAACCTCAAATGCCTCTTGCTGATTCAAAGACAGCGGTCAAGGGGCCAAAAACATTTTGACATCAACAACAGGATGAATAAAACCAACCAAAACATCCCCTAACAGCAGAGGGCAGCTCAGCAGCAGGTACTGGATGCAAAATCAGCTCACCCCTTGTTTCCTTTTCTGTTTCTCAGCCTTCACCTCATCCTCTATGATGAGTTCGATGCCAGCTTCACTTCGGAGCACCTCTTTCAAGTCTTCTTCCAGGTGAGGAGTCTGGGGCTGGTGTGAAAAAGGCAGAGAGAGCACAAGGCAGTCAAAGTCTGTATTCTGGGCAGGCTCACGAGTATTTCTCTCAAGGGATAACGGGGTCAGGAGAGACCACAGTGGGAGGACAAACACAAAGATGACTTCCAATTTACTTCCCAGCTGGAAAAGATATGACAAGTTTTCTGCTAGCCTAACAGATTTCCAGGATCTCTAGGCATGAGAGACTCTTATCATCTGAACCCCAAGTGTGGCATCAGCAGACCAGTATGCACACAAGGCCTGGGATACTGGAAACCACCATCCCCACAACACCCACATTCAGAGAAGCCTAGGCAGAGCATTTCCTTGCTTTTCCTCAAGGTCATCATAGCCAAGCACTGTAGCCTGATTCAAGGGCAGGTTTTGGCATTTTTAGCTGGTTTCCAGAGGAACTAACAGTTCTGTGGCTACTTACAATGAAATGATCATCATGACAAGGTCCCCTCCCATCTCAACCTGGCACTACCAAACTGCACTTTGTTCTGGCACAGATAAGAGCTGGTTCACGGCTCTGCTGCAACCTGCCCCATGCCCCATCATGCTTCTGCCACCTGCAAGCCACAGCCCTGCCCAATGATTACCAGAGGTCTAATTGGTCCATATTTCTCCAGGGCATTTTTGAAAGGCGTGGGAGTATGAGGCGTGTTGTCCACCACATACGTCTGATCTGGTGTGACAAACCTGAAAGCAGAGAGGGGGAAAGAGAAGGGATCAGACCTGCTGTAACCCACAGAAGGCAACAATCCACCCAGCAGTTGAGCACAACACTTGGCTGTGGCCCCAGTCAGCCTGGGCACTTGCTCCCTGCAGCTCAGAGTGGAGCTGTTTTGGGAGGGAACCACTAATTTAAGGAAATCCCCAGCCTGCCTTGCCCCTCTCTTAGTAGTGTCGAGTACTGAGAGGTGTGTTTGAATTGAACCAGTCTCCTGTCTGGAAAAGGACTCTGCTCAGGGAAGAGGAGGAAGAAAGGACTTACGCTAAGTTCTTCTGGGGCAGAGGGGTCTTGTCCCTGTGCAGTGGGGTGGTGACAATCACTTTCTGGCTGCACACAGGTGTGGAGGTCAGGGATGGGTTCTCCAGTTCTAGTGTATCCTGTTTGGTCCAAAAGTTTAAGAACTGAACAGCACAGGAAAAAAAAAGTGAACACAGTCAGTCTCAAGCATCCCCGCATCACATCACAAGGCACTATTTTTTCCTCAGTAGGGAGAGAAAATCTGAAGTATGGACAACACTCCCATTCTGAGCAGCTGTCCCAGTGTAAACCAGGATGACTTATGGACTCATACAGTTCTGTACATGGACACACATGTGAAAGTTGCCAGAAGGTGCCTCACACCTATAAAGGTTATTTACTTCCCGTAAGGGATGAGCTGATACAACTACTACAACTACCAGCTACAGTGTGGGAGAGAAGTCTCTCCTTGCACCAGTAATCCCAGCTCACCAAAGGTCTATTCCAACCTCAGGTTAGCAAACATGAGGGAAGACCATGTAACACAAAGTGTACAAGTTAACAAGTTTAGCATTGAGCTGCTTTCAGCCTAAACTGCAAGAAGACTGCACACTCTCTCATCTCTGCTAGGATTTTACTTCATAACAGCTAATAAGTGACAGCTTTACTCAAAAAAGGAATGAGGTTTGTGCCCAAGAATCTATCAGGACAGAAGAGCTGTGTTCGTGACATTCACTGATGGCTGAAGCTCAGCCCAAGAGGCAGGACATGCCCATTGCCTTCTCAAATTCACTCCAGACTTTCCTGTCATTTACACTGAGCAAAGTTAAACATTTCAGATCCTGATCTGATTTCCCAGTCCTTGTTAGCCTTGCATTCAAGGCCAACCTGAACCTGCATGTTGGACTGTCCTGTGGTGCTCTCTCATGTGCATCCAGGGCTGCAGGAATAAAGGCCTGGAGGGCACAGGTAGACAAAGAATCTGAGCAAAGTTGCTCTGGGAACTGTGCTGGAAAACACAGCAGACTTTATTCTGTTTTATAAGCAGAACTCCACAACTTTCAGATATGAGAGACTACTGGGTTTGACCATCACAGTGCCCTAAGGTGATGTATGTTGGAGACTGTGTGTGCACAAGCATGTGGACACTGTAAGAGTCACGACACAGGTCAAAAGACCCCAAGGCCCTTTTGCAACAAAGACAAGCCCAGGAGCATTTTCCCAAGCACAGAAACGCCGAGGTCTGCGCAAGGTGTTTGCTGCCCTGAACTGCAAACAAACAGGGAAAGCAAATTTTCACTGCTGCCACTCTGCTACCCACAGCTGGGCCAGCAATGCCCTGGGGACAGAAGCAGTGTGCTCTACAGCATGGGCAGGCATGTAGATCCATCCCCACAGTGGTGCTTCTCCACAGTGCCCTGCCTCTCACACAGTGTAGCTGGGCTTTTCTGAGGCTGCAAGCACTCCCAGAGGCAAATGCGGTCTGCTGCTCCCAAAGGAAGGGCAGCACTGAAGAGAAGCAGTGCCAGAACCCAGTTCTGTGGCTTGTTTTAGCAAAGGGATACACCCTGCACACTGGCACTGTCTCATTCAAGGCAGAAGAGACATTCAAAGCTGGCAGAGCTGATGGGAATACATGGCATTAGGGCAAGAAGACAGAGCATGAACACGCTAATAAAGCTCAGGCCCAAGCCCAGGCAGAGGAGCACAGACGGGGCCCTGCTGTTTCCCTATACCTGAGATGGAGAGAAGGGCAGTGTCTTTACAGGGGTGCCCTTGGGGGTCATGCTGTTGCAGGAGTCAAGGAAGGACAGACTGGTGCTGGTGACGTTCTCCGTGACAGGGGAGAGGGAGATCTTCCTCTTCTTCTGCCTCATCAGGACTGAGGGTGGGGTGCCAAAGCTCCCCTCAGCATGAGGGGAGATGGGGATGAGCTCTCCCTTGCTGCTCCTGCTCAGGTCGGAGATGGTGTGGCCATCCAGGCGGTACTCGGTCATGCTGGGCAGGGACGGCGTGGCCTCACTCAGTGTTGGCCTCATGGGACTGTTGTTGCTGCTGCTGCCACCAGCAGAAGGTTCCTCAGGCAGGTCAAACTGGGTCAGGTCACACCACCCACCGTCTGGGTCCTGCACACAAGGGAAACCATCAGTGGCAGCCCAGGAGCGAAGCTGAGCAGCTGACGGGTGAAGACGCAAATTTGAACTAGGAGGTGAAGTAAGTGGGTGATGGCACCAAGCTTTGGAAGGAGCCTGGCTAGGAGAGCTCCAGCCCTCCTCCCCTCTGCTGTAGGCACAGCTGGAAGCCAGATCAGGGCACTGACCCAGCTGAAAGCTGCTGTTTGTGCACAGGCAGGTTTTTATGTTTCTGCAAGATTGGTTTCCCAGCTCGGTTCACAGCACAGCCGCACAAACAGCTGCACCCCTCCAGAGAGGGGACAAAAAAAGCAGCTGGGGAGAGGTCTGGAGACAGGGGCTGAATGAAGTGACCGTCACCCAACAGCAAACCACAGTCTTGGGCACATTGATAGAGCTGGACACAGGGCTCTGCACTGCTGAAAGCAGAACCAAACCAGTTCAGAGATGAGCTGCTTCACAGCTCCATCCCACCAACACCCAGTACCATACAAGGACCCATATACGGGCTGCTAAGCCTCGGGCACAGACTGTCTTCCTATACACAGGCAAAGTGGATCCTTCATGGATAATCAGCTCATAAGCTACTCAGGCAGGCTGGGGGCTGCAGAGGCACTTTCCTCTGGTGGTAGCAAAGTGCCCTGTTGATTCTAGCCAGCCTCCCACCCTGGTGTGCCTCTGTCACCCAGCGGACATCAGCAGTGCTTGACTGGCCCAAAATTACTAGTTTCAGTGAAGCTACCTCCACTGAAAACAAACAGTGACCATATGCCAGCATGAAAGGGTCTGTCCTCCGTAGTACAAATGGGCTTGGCTTATTCCCAGTCAGTCCTGTCCCATCCCATCCCATGACAGGAGGAAAGAAAAGCCAATAAGCATGAGCTGAACCATTATGAAAATGAGTGCTGGGAACACTCTGGCCAATAAAGAAGGATTTGATATCAGATTTACCAGCACCTACAGCCTCCCACACCAGCAGAGCCCATGCACAAGGACACCCACCTAGGGAAATCTGCAAGCCCACAGCAATACCAGCAGAGCTGGAAAGGTCTAATCCAGCCCTGAAAGAGAGATGGTAGGAATCTGCAAGGCAATGACAGACCCAGCCCTCCTCAGGCCACCCATGGTGATGAGCAAGGGGACTTGGTAAGTTCATTCAAGGATGAAGGATAAAATCAGTCTCCCTTGGGGGAGCAAGGGACTGTTACTTACAGATTCAATCATGTCCAGAGCTTCATTGAAGGCTGGCACACAACTTGGGTACAAATAGTTGGCAGCTTCGACAACCCATTTGTAGGGTGATTCAACGAACGAAGTGGCATCCTCAGGCACTGCTGCCTCTTCTGGAGTTCCCTCCATGTTCTGCTCTGCCAGTTCTGCCGCTGGCAGCTCCGAGGGCAACTCCTGTACACCCGTCACCTCCTCATCACTGACATCTTCTTCTTTTATCTCAGAGATATCCACCGGCCAGTTCGGCAGGACATTCTTCACACATACAAGCAAAGAAAGTCCAGATATTAGTAGAAAACAAAGGAACAACGGCAAGTCTTGGGTACAAAGAACAAGAGTCCCTGTACACATTCAGGTTTCCTATCTGCCATTCAGTTTTACATCCCCATTCTCCCTCACTGCTCTGTCCCATACACTACCTGAGCAGGAGTCCATGCAACATAACAAGCACAGGACTATTTAATTGAAGATTTCTCTTAACAGTATCCCAGGAGAAAACTGAACATAGGCTGAACAGGTAGCACAAGTTCTGCATTTCCTATTTTCCAAGAGCCTGCCTTCAAAAAACCACATGCTTTCTTCGTGAACACAATAATTTGGTGTCCTTCCCTGCTTCCTTTTTTAGAGGAAAGAAACACAGTATCTCTTCACCATGCTCCCACACACACACACTGTCTAGAGCAGCCTCCTTTTCCTACCAGCAACAGCACAACAAAGCCAAAAGAACCTTCAGTGTCCAAGATAGACCTGATGCTCAGACTGGCAAGATAACAGCTCTAGCATATGACACACTTGGGCTCCCATCACACCTCTAGCTCCTGGAGGGAGAGATCTCCCAAGAGTCAGTCCCTTGGAAAAGGCTGGAGAAGGCACAGTCAGTCTATGCAGACACCAGGCTACAGCAAAGGTAGCATGAGGCAGCAGAAGGGTGGATGAACAGCTCCAAAACACATTAGCAGAGCAGAGGACTGACCCACTTGCCTGCTGCAAGTGCTGGTGCAGTACCTGGCTCTCGGGTGTCGTTTGACTTTGTCTCTCCTTGTTATCCACCTCCACGAGCAAGTACAGTGACTTGGACTCCTTAGTTTCATTGAGAAAGCCTCCCGTGTCCACCTTCCGCTTGATGGTGGAGTTCCAGTGATTCTTCACAGCATTGTCGGTCCTGCAGAAAAAGCAGAAGAAAACAAATCACCATTTACAGTAGCTCTAAAGTACAGCTAACAGTTCCAACACACTCCCCAGCCCCCTCCCGGGAGCCTAACACATGGATCTCCATGGGCCACCCAGCTGGGAAGGCAGCAGTGAGCAAAGAGGTCCTACCTCCCAGGCAGCAGCTTGGCAATCTCCGCCCAGCGATTCCCCAGGACCTTGTGGGCCTCAAAAATTATACGATCCTCCTCCTCTGTCCAGGAGGACTTCTTCACCTCGGGGTTCAGGTGGTTATGCCAGCGTTCCCGGCACTGCTTCCCTAACCGCCCTTTCAGGTGCTTGGCTATCAGGGTCCACTGTTTGGTGCCATATTTTTTAACCAGTTCAATTACCTTTGAAGAGAGAGGGAGGGAAATAAAGACATGGAAGAAAGGAGAGGAAGGTCAATACACTCATCTTCAGGCTTTGCTCTTCAGCTCTCCTGGGACTAGTTAAGGGCAGACAAGGGCCCCTTAGGAGGAAAAGCTGGAGGGATCCAGCAAGGACAGTCAGGTGTACCAACCCTCACGAGAGCAATGATTCTGCCAAATTTCTGTAAGAGGCTGTTTCCATGCAGACACAGGGCACCTGTGAATGCAGATGACCACTTCAAGAAGATGAGGTGGAGACTGGCAGGTGCACCAGAGGCAAAGGGGCCCAGACTGAGAAACATGCCCATTTCTGAGCAAGGGCCAAGTCCCACCTGCTCTAAGGCTCCTCTGCCCTCCCTTCTTCTGAAGACCTGCCTGCATGACAACAGTCCCCATCAGCTCTGCACTGGTCTGCTACTCCCTTTCCCAGTGTGCTACAGCCAGGACACGCCAGGGCTGCAGGTCCATGCTCTGCTAGCACCAGCACACACTCAGGGAGACCTTCAAAGCCTAAACAAGCCACATTCACTTAAGAGCCATCCACTTTGCCTCTTCCCCTTCACCCAGGGCTTTGTCACTTCTGCCTGAGCCTCAATGCAAATGCTTCTGGGCACAAAAACTGTTCCGAGCCCCTACAACGTCCAGGGCACAGTCAGGATGAAACCATCTACTTCCTGCAATGTTCAGCCTACCAAAATCCTAGCTGAAGAGTTTTCAAAGTACATTCCACCCTGGCCAGCTGTGCTCAGCTGAAAGGTGCAGGTAGAGAGGTGATGCTCAGTGCTCTTGGCATAGCACAAATGTCCCTACTGCAGACCCTTGTCTGTCAAGCACAGACAAATGGGCCAAAGGTGCCAAACTGAGGCACAGGCCAAGGAGCTGGGGCAAAGCAGTGTGCAGGGTTGGGAGGAGAGAGCTGGAGCCCAGCTTGGCCAGGATGGGTAGGCTGGTAGAGTCTGGACAATACAAAGGGAAGGGGAAATCAGGCAACAACTGCTCTGCTGTAAGGTGGGAGGACATAACGAGAAGCTCCCTTGGGACATGCTTGACATAAAGTAATGGGACCAAAAGAAATGAGGGAGCAAAAGTGTTACAGAGAATCTGCCAGGCTATGATATTTTGTAGCAGAAAACCTTGGTAGAAGTTGGAATTTATTCCAACTTTTCTTAAGTACATCAAGACGACGAGTCTGAGTTGGCCCCTCTTAGCTCACTCTGCAAATAGCAGAGAAACAGGCTCACAAAAGTCATGATTTACCAGCCAACCCGACATCCACTCCAGCCTGCCTACTGTGGCAGAGGAAATGCCAGTTTTATTTTCTCTTGAATCCAACCTGGCCAGGCCAGGTGAAGACCTGCCAGCACAGAGATGAATTAATTCCCTTTTCAGCTCTCTCCCCTGCAGATTACTGTGGCAGTACTGTGTGAAAGGGAGAAGGTGTTTACCTGAAGAGGCCTAGAGCTGCTCCTGCACATCACAACCATGGCTGCTCAGGCTGCTCAGAGCAGGTCAGACAGTGCTGCTCTCACGGGTATCCCTCAGTGAGAAGAATTACACATAGTTTACCATAAGATCTGAGGGTCTAACTCCTCCACCCTCTCTGCAGACAGAGACAGTCCAAACACTCTGGTCCTCTTGGCCCTGACTTACCTTTTGGTCCTCTTCTTTGGTCCAAGGGCCCTTAACCAGGTCTGGATTCAACACTCTCAGCCACCTGTACTGACACTGCTGATCACTGCGGTTCTGGGAAAAGGAAGGAGAATAGCCTTGTGTTAGACTGGAGGCTCCAAAAGCCCAAAAATCTCCAAAGGCAGTAGCAGTCCCCATACACAGAGGCTGTCCCACAAAAAACCTGCAGAAGCACATGGAAAATACTTACTAAGACCCTAGACCCAGGGCACTGGGCACAGGGACAGGAACCTCAATTTCTCACCCCAGCTCCAACAGACTCACCCTGGAAAGCCCTCTGTACAATGTCTCCCTGCCCTGAAGCAGCCCCATTTCACAGCCTGGAGCTGCTGTCACAGAACAGTCCCACTGCACAGACACAGAGAACCAGCACAAGGAGAAGAAGCAACATGCAAACTCTGTGATTCCCAGCTGGGCAAGGGGTCACTTACAGGAAAGTGACTGGCCAGGAATTTCCAGTCATTCTGCCCATAGTGGCTTACTAACATCTTCAGCTGCTCATCCTGCAAAGAACAAAGACACCCACTTTCAGATATACTGAGGGAACAGATGCCAGAGGCACCCCATGGCTGATGGCATCAAGAGAACAAGCTAGATATTTTGAACAGCCAAGAAGATTTTGTTGGCATTCTGTGTTCAGGGGAGGAAAGTAGCTCACACCAGCCTTTAACAGCATTCTAGTATACGGAGCCAACTGGAACAGACTTTGGTTCTGGGCTCTGTACTAGGACAAGCTAATACACTGAATACAAAACAAGAGCTCAGCTCTGTTCCAGTACAGTCTGGTTCTAACCCTGTGGTCAAGGGCCTGCTTATCCAGCCCCAGTGCACCCCTGATCAGATAGTCCATCTCCCAGCTCAGCCACTGGTTTTGCCTGGCCAGGAAAGCTGACTGGTTGAAGTGTACCATCACTAGCCTGGTGGTCTTCTGTCTTTCGGTGCTACAGGGCTCTACAGCATCTCTTCCATGATCCCTGCTTATAGCCTGAATGTGTGTACTCATACAGCTCAGAAAAAGCCTGTTATAGGGGTCCTTGTCTGTGAGCTCTGGATGGGCAAACAGGCATGACATTATTCCCTGCCCAGCATGAGCCCAGGGCTTTGAACTCTCCACAAAGACCACCTTACTCAGTGTCCAAACCCCAGGGAGATAGGACATCTTGTAGTTTTCATAGAGAACAAAAATGATGGAGGAACTGGGAGGAGGGAAGTGAATATCCCAACTAATTTCATGCTCTTAGCCAGGATGACGAAGCCATGATTCCAACACTTTCAGTACTCCCTGCTTTTGCTAGAGAAAAAGGAGAACACTTCCACTGCACAATTCAGCTTGTTGGAGGCCCCATCCATCCTCTGGAATCCCTCTTTGCTCACATGAGTGCTGCAGGCAGCGGATGCCTCGCTGAGGACTCACGTGCTTAAGCTAAAGAGGTTGGAGCTCTTGCTCTTCAGGCTGCACTTTAAACTCCCCTGAACTCTGAGCCTCATTCAGACCTCAGATCAGAATAAAAGACACATGGTCGTCTCCAGTAGCAAGACAGCAGGAGGTGGGGTCATAGTCAGCAGGTAAGAACTAGGGTGGAGTCACCGAAGCCCAGGGTGCCAGGCCAGATGCCCACCCCAAAACACCTCTCTTGGCAAATTCTGGGCTCTCACTCACCTCTTCTTGGGTCCACTTGACTTTGCACCTGCCATCCCGCTGCTCTGGCACATCCGATTCGGTATCCTGGTAGCGCAGCTCATCTTGGTCCTCACTAGAAATAAAAAAATGAAGATTATAACTTCCAGCTCTGACGAAAACGCAGGAGAGGGAGCAAGCCCCACCATGCAGAGCAGAACTCCAGATCTGTCCCTTCTAGCACTGAGCCTCAACATCCGTCCAGACACCCCAGGTTTAGAGGAGACCCTCAGCTTTGGGCTCTGGCGGCTGCTAGTAACTTTCATGCTGCCCAGAGCAGGGTAAGGAGCGTTTCTCTTCATTTCTGCTCCCTCTGTCCCTCGGGGAGGACTTTGCATCTGAGGGGGCTGGCACCATTCCCCCATTCCAGTTCCCCACCTCCGGGATCGCTGGAACGAAGGGAGTGGGCAGCGCCGACCGGGCGGTGCGGGGAAGCAGCCCAAGGGCTCCAAGAGAGCAAACCCAGGCCCAGGTGGAGCCCCTGGGACCGTTCAGCGCGGGGATCCCGGGGCCGCCGCCCTGCGCGCATCCCGCGTCCCGCTGTCCGGCCTGAGAGCGGGAACGGGGCGGCC
>NW_021939960.1:11998892-12000264 GCF_001715985.3 Manacus vitellinus | reverse complement strand
GAGGAGAAATTTAGGTTAGATATTAGGAAGAAATTCTTCCCTGTGAGGGGGGGTGAAGCCCTGGCACAGGTTTCTCAGAGAAACTGTGGCTGCCCCATTACTGCAAGTGATGAAGGCCAGGTTGGATAAGGCCTTGAGCAATTTGATCTACTGGGAGGTGTCCCTGCCCATGGCAGGAGGGGTTGGGACTAGATGATCTTTAACCCCTTAACATTCTACACACTCCCACAGGATGTGGCTACGTATGGTTGGGGGTGCCCCAAGAGCCCCCAGGACTGTGCTTGGCTCCAGGAAGGAACTGGCTGCTGCCAGAGTCCTGCCATGCTCACCTCACACCCCACCAACCCTGGGACATGGGACCCTCGCAGCTGGGCAAAAACCTCACAAAATTCAATTCAATCACCATGCTGCCCTTGCAGCCTGTCTGGCTCCGGGGTGTGCTGTGGGGTCACCTGGGGAGTGCAGGTCTGATGCTTCCCAGGAGGTAATAGAGGGGCTGGCATGCAACACCCAGATTTGCTCCCTGGCCAGGCAGCAGCACTGTCACACTGCATCCCAGATTCCTGCCCTGGGGACAGCAGGGCATGAGCACATTAGGGCTCTACACCTGCATACCAGATTCCTGCTGCTCTCACAGCTGTGCACACAGAGCACACCCACAGCCAGTACCCACACGTTACAGAATCGTGGAACATTTTAAGCTGGAAAGGACCTACCACCATCCAAGTCCAACTCCTGGCCCTGCACAGAACAGCACCAGTAATCCCACCATGTTCCTGAGGGCCTTGAACAAATGCTGCAACATATACTATTTATAGCATCTGTGCTGAGTCTGTGCACATGGATATTCCTGACCAGTATATCACAACAAGATGGTTTAAGGGAGCTGCTTTATGCTGATGCCGCCGCCCTCGTCGCTCACACAGAAGTAGCTCTGCAGCGTTTAACATCCTGCTTTACTGAGGCTGCCGAGCTTTTTGGGCTGGAAGTCAGCTTGAAGAAGACAGAAGTTCTCTATCATCCTGCACCTCAGGAAGCCTTCCATCATCCCCATATCACCATTGGCAAATCAGAGCTCAAATCAGTCCAGCAGTTTAATTCCCTAGGTAGCTTCATCTCCTCAGATGGGTAAGATTGACAGAGAGATAGACAACAGGTTAGCAAAGGCATAGAGAGCTTTTGGAAGACTCCATAAAAGAGTTTGGCGAAATAAACACCTGAAGAAAAGTACAAAGATCAGTGTTTACAGAGCCATAGTGCTGTCTACTCTTTTATACGGATCTGAATCATGGGTCATCTACCGCCACCACCTGCGACTCCTAGAATGCTTCCATCAACGCTGTCTCCGTACAATCCTAAACATCCACTGGTC
>NW_021939960.1:11956781-11998786 GCF_001715985.3 Manacus vitellinus | reverse complement strand
CAGGCAGCAGTTACGAGTATTGAGGCCATGTTGCTGAGAACACAGCTGGGCTGGGCAGGGCACGTCTCCAGGATGAAGGACCAACCACCGCCTCCCTAAGATCGTGCTCTGTGGTGAACTTGCCACCGGCTGCCGCATAAGAGGAGCCCTGAAGAGGAGATACAAGGACTCCCTGAAGCAACATCTCAGACTTGGCCACATTGATCTTCATCGCTGGTCTACCCTGGCCTCCAACTGGGAGGTCTGGAGACACACCATCTATTACGCTGCTGCTTCCTTTGAGAACGCACGCAGGATCACCATTGAAAAGACAATGCAGAAAGAATCGTATCTTGCCGATACCATCCAAAGAGCCTTTCTGCTGTGCCTTTTGCAACTGATCTTGTCTATCTCACATTGGCCTCTTTAGCCACCAGTGGCTTGTAGCAAATGTGGGTAGACCCCTTCCCAAATCTTCGTTCGCAAAGCCTAGCCATGATATCACAACAAACAAGGCAAAAGTTGAAAGAGCTGTCACCTTATTAGGGACCCTGCACTGGGTCCAAGTAGGAAGGCTCCATGTATCCTGCAAGCACCCCTTTGCTCTCTAGAGTTACCCACTGACAAGGTATCCAGCCCTTACAGACCCCAATGTACCTCCAGCAGTCAGCCATGACCCAGCATCACTAGCCCTGTGTTTAAAAAGAGGGAAACAAAAACCCCTCCCTCTCCCAAACTGGCTTAATTAGAAAATTAGCCTGTTAATTAACTACCAGAACTATAAAACCGCTGAAGGTAAGTAGTGTTTTTTTAGTCTATCCTCTTATTGTCTCCTTTATTTCTTACATACTAATTTGTTGAAATCATCTTTAAGGAAAAAGTTTTTTTAGTCTCTTAAAGAAGACTTTCCTTCTAGACCGACGATACAGTTCCATTTTACAGTAAATTCAGGAGCTTTTTAGCTCTGTTTTTAATGTTTTCAGTATAAAAATGGTTTCAGACCATAGTTAGTGCCTTCTCCTTCCCTGACCTGCCCTGTTCCCTCTGGGGGTGGCTGGAAGTCAACTGCTGGCTGAGCTGGTGGTGAGGGTTACTGCATGTGGGAATAAAGACAAGATGAGAGGTGCTCCTCAACCTCTTCAATCCTAACCAGAGCCTGGCTTTAGTGCCTCTCTCTCAAAGAGGCTCAAATCTAGCGGTTTAATGGCTCACTGACTTAAGGAATGAGGATAAAATATCTTATTTCTCAGGAAAACCAGATCCATCTTAGTACAGCTAACAGACGGAGAGGTTTCCTGAGTCCCTCTATGCCCTACACAAAGCTAAGAGTGATAGACAGGCTGAGGCCAAATGAACACAACTCTAAGGAGGTTTCATGGTGACCTCTGGGCAACAAACAGGCTATGGTGCAACTGTTTTGCTCTAGAAGACAGTGACAGGCTGGATGCTCTCCTACCTGTCCTGGATCCCACACAGCTCCTTGCAAGACTGAGACAGGATTTTGTCTCGCTACTCTAAGTCTGCAATTCACTAGTGAACAATATTGAACAGTAACATGTTTATTCTGATAGGAAAACCTGGTCTCCATAAACCTGGCAGTGGTGGGATTCTGCACCATGCTGTCCACACAGAGGCATGGTTCCAGCATCTTGACCATAAAGGAAATCCTAGAAAATGGCTTTGTGGCCAGGGCCTTCAGCCATATCCATTCTTCTCCTGTCCAGAGTTATTGCATGGACTCTAGCAGTGCCTCTAAATCAGACACCTGGGAGCTTCTCATGGACTTGGACAGCACAGCAAAAAGCAGTTCTCTCTGTGTTGTCAAGCAGTCGGAGTCTCTGAGCAGCTGTGTGAAGACTGACCTTCACAGCCTGACTCAAGGCATCTCTGACCTTAGTCTTGTCTGCCTCTGCAAGGCCCACCAGGGCCAGGCCACCTTGGAGCTGTCTGGTTTGCCTTGTGAAGACTCCAGCAGACCTGGCTGCCTCATGGACATAGCATCACAGAACACCTCAACACCTCACAAGAAAGACAAGCACCCCAAACCACTAGAGAGTCTGCTCTCCAAGAGCTCCGAGCTCCTCGGAGACCTCTCTGTCCTTGGGAATGTGCCAGCACCCAGGTGGGAGATCTCATCAATAAAATCCCCTCTGGACACCAGCCTGTCCCTTGATGTGAGCACTGAGGAGTTAAGGTTACTGGGATGCTCCAAACTGGACACGCCACCCCTGGATGTCAGACATCTGTAGTGATTCCTCTGGCTTGGCCTGGTGCCTTCAAGAAGCAACTCTGTGCTGATGCGCAGGTCTGCCGCCCCCGAGACCCTGCCGAGCGATCCTGACCTTGTCCCTGTGTTTCTGCACCAGGTTTAGTGATGCTGCTGCCCTGGCTCTGTGCCCGGAGCACGGTGGACCGCGGGGTGCCTGCAGAGGGATACGGATCCACACTGCAGCACAGGAGACGGAGCCCTCCTGCCCTGCCCAGAGCCAGCGGTTCTTGTGCTGATGGCAGCACCTGGTGAAAGGTTAAATCTGCCCACCTGGGGTGAGGGGCTTTGGGGCACTGCTGTGGAGAGATGCTTGGGTGGTTGATGGCAGCAGCGCCGCTGGCTCCCCGGCCTCCCGGATCCCTGTCTTTTGTACTAACGCAATAAAGATACAAATGTTGTTCTGTGTGGTTGGCCTTTGGCGCTCACTGCCCACCCGGCTTGTGGCTGAACCCAGCTCAACTTCCAGGGCCGGCTGCTGGTACACCCTCAGCGAGCGCGGCACTCTCTAGAGACGCTCCCGCGGCCCGGGGGAGAGGGATCATCCACCCCCGCCTCACCCGCCCCCGTTACCTGGCAGAGGGGCTCGGGCAGGTCCTGGTGGAGAAGAGGCTCCGGGACACGGCTCCGGCGGCTGGGCCATAGCTGCTGGGCCGCCGGGAGAGCGGACGGAGACGCGGCCGGGGCTGGGGATCCCTCTCCTGGCGTACCAGGAAAGCACAGCCTAGGAGCGCGGAACGGGCGGGACCGGCCCGGACACCCCGCCCTGTCACCCACTTGCCTTATGCAGTATGTTAATCCGCATCACTTGCCCACACGCTGCGAAGGTTTCCTCTGTGATGTTCACTCTCTGCTCCGAGTGAATGAAACGAGCCTACCCCATGGCATCCCCCACCTGTTACAGATTTTCACGTGCTCCTGTTAGATCTCACCCCATTCACACAACCACTTGCTCTCCTTCCTGTTTTTGCTCTCCCTCCTGTTTTTCCTCTCCTGTCACTGCTTAAAGCAAAGACAGGGAGAAGGACTTGCTAAAACCACTTCTCAGGACATTCACAGTTTGCTGAAGAAACAATATATCCCGCTCCTTCTTCTTTTAGGGACAGATTAAGGGATGATGAGTCATGTTGCATAAGAGGACAGAGACAAAAAAAGGGAAAACAGCAACAGATGCTTGGAACCAACCTTTGTGAAATCTAGCAATAATTCCATTAATATCTAAACTCCATGGCTGTGTGCCTGCCAGTGGCCTTGCCTCACCTCTTGAAAGCAGTCCCCTACCTGTACTAATTCAAAATTCTATCAGTCAGCCATAAACTTTTTATGTATCACACTCCCATGACCAAAGTAAGTATTTCTGTCTGATTACAAAATAAAAGCTTAAATACTTCCACAGAGCCAAAGGGACAAGCTTTGAAAGAGAGATGCAAGCTACTGCATCCACCTGTATTCCACGCTAGCCAAAAAAACATGCATTCAGTGAAAAATTTGTGCTTCAGTTGTCAGAGAGGCCCCATAGGCATATGGCAAAAAGGGAGCTGCTTGTATTCCCTGGCTGCTTACATGGCCTTTTTCTAAACCATGTTACAACAGCAAAAACAGATGACAAAACAACTCTGAAAAAGGGCCAGGAAACAGAAACTATTTACAGTTTGAAGTATAAACACCCCAGAACAGCACAAACCAGAGCTATAACTAGCAAGAGGATCACTCAGGGGGTTGGTTCAGCTGCACTCTGTGCAGCCTGACTGATTGGTATTGATACTGCACAGGAGAGATTAAGCTTGTTGTGTAAATCTGTAGCTGGAATGTGCAAAGTGCTCTGTGTGACAAACAAAACCACGGCCTATAAGGAAAATACAGGAAGAAATGAAAAATTTCAAACATGCCGCTGTGAAAAGGGAATGTCTGCAGCATAGGAAGAGAGACAACTTTTAACATTATATTAGCACGTCTCAACTGGGCAGGAACTTGGCAGGGGCTTTAGGGCACCTCCTTTAGAAAACCCTGTGCCAAGATGGCATGTGAAGCATGAAGAAATGTAAAGTAAAAAGATTTTTGCAGGGGTAAAAGATGAACAGATCTTTTGCAAAAAACAGCATGGATGTTAAAACACATGGCAGAGCAAGATAAAGCACAAATGTCACGGAAGGCTTGAGTGAGGGAAGAATTTTCACTAACAATTTGAATGTCATATTGATAGCCAAAAAAATGCTGTATTTAAAGTGCAATCTCACCATACAGATATTAAGAAAAAGCCTTGCAATAAAGGCACGTGGTGTTGATGATATTGACAATTTTTTTCTTCTCACCACTGATCTCCTTGGCTCTATTTTTGTTGTGCATTGAGCTTCAACATTTCACGGTCAATGAGTTTAATCTGCATTTCCCTCCTTGTGCGTTACCTAGCTCACTACCCTGAGGAATGGGCCAGATATCAAATAACTGGAAGTAAATATATTCCTGAGTTTCTGCACTGTATCACATTTTGTTAATAATGATCCATTAAATCCTAAAGTCTTTTTCACCCACATGCCGTCCTTTCTTTTCAAAATTATGTATTTCCAGTCTTACACAAGGCAGCGATGTGCAACAATGTCATTATTGCTTAATTTCAAATTCTTCCCTCCCTTGGAAGAAATATTTTCCTTCTACAGTAGCAAACCTATCTCTCCGTGGTTCACTTTGGCACAGAGACAAAATAGGCTGCCTCAGGGTGACATATATGTTTTCAGCAGCTCCTTTATTTATGACTCTGTTTTCTTTTTCCCAATTCACAAACCAAAATAAAAATCCTTCCCAGAGTGCAATTAAGGACTTTTTGTACACCAGGAGAACCCACAGTAAACCTTACAAGAACATAAATGCTAGAGCCAGAAAGAAGGACCCCAAACACATTTTCTTTGTATAATATTTTTAAAATGTATTACAAAATTACAGTGTCAATAAAGAAGTAGAAAAATAAGAAATTATTTGGGAAGTCCTTGTGAAATACAAGCACTTTCTCAAAAGGCATTAAATATCCAAACTACCACACATAAACGATCCTAGCATTCAGTGAACTATTGAGACAGTCCCAATCAATATATTGGAGAGGAGTTTTAAAAAAACAGAGAAGTGTATTTTCACTAAAAAGTCTGTCTCAAACTGGGGAAAGCCAGGTCTCAATTGCCATTGTGGAATCCAGCTTCACTTGTGTCAATATCATGTTCCTTAGGTAAGGGAAGAGGAGAAAAAAAAAAAAGAAGAAAAATAAGAATTTTAGAACTGTCAGATTTTTTGGCTTAACTAGAATATTTGAGAAATAGGGAATACTTGTTAACACAAACAAGTGATCTGTTAATATGCTCCAAACAGACTTCAAAGCACCAAATTTACTATGAAGAATTATTTCAGCATGGAACTGCTCCTGAGTAACAATGCTGTTTTCACTTCCGCACTGCAGCAGTGGCAAGAGCTGTGAACACTCCTGAGGGCACACTGCTTTTACTCAGGCATCATTAATGAATTGGATTTAGCTGAAATTACCAGAACTACCTTTGCATGTACTAATCCCCCCATTAAAATAAAAACTTAATTAACTGAGCACTACACATTTGATACAGATTAACAGTTGTAAGTACTGTGGATGACACTTCACTGGTCTAATTTATTGCACAACAAATGTCTTACATCTCAGGCCTCTTGCCTGCGACAAGTGTAGCTGCTACAAAGACACACCAGCCTCAGTGCTGCTACTACCAATTATTCACTTCTAATTTTGTTATTAAAAATACCTGATTCAGTTTCTTAAACTCAACCACTTGGAAGAAGATGTGCTCCAGGATATATTTGGCATCTTGCTTCTCCTTAGGGAGTTGGCTTGTCACTCCCAGGATATCGCCACATTTTCGTACATAGAATTCCAGGTCATCATCAGTACCTAAACAGGCACCCAGGGAAGAAGGCAGGTGAGTACCACACATACCTGGATCAGCTGCAAAAAACTACTACAAATCTTCATTTGTTGTTGGCATTCGGTGAAGTTCAGTCCTATAACTAAGCTCAGCGGACTAGCTGTGAAGTCCTCCTGCAGCTGGCACATTCTCGTCTTCTTTAGGCTTAAGAATGTTTAGAATAATCTTAACATTTTAACTTCAAAGCATAAAAAGATGTGAAGTTAATCAGTGAGAGCACACAAAGCAATTCACACACGGTGTAGGAAACAGCAGAAGCATGATAAAATGTCACATAACAAACAAAATAAAATGTCACAAGTGCATAAATCCATGTTATCAATTGCCATGAGCTTCCAGTTTCCTGGATCAAGATGAAAGTAGTGGATTTTCAAAAATGAAGCCCATGTTTTAAAATTAAATATAACAACAATTTTCCCCTAAAAACTTGGATTTTATATATAAATGTGTAAACAACCAGTCTGCTTCACTTACATTTGTTTGTGATCTCTGCAAGACGAGCTTTCTCAGAGGAAAAGGTTTCATCTAAGTCAAATAGTTCCAGAGGGGGAGGAGGCAATTCTCTGAAAGCAGGTGGAAAAACCTTGAAGACAAGAAGTAGCATGGTTTATTGCCACATGTTTTCTTACACTTTACAGATCTCTAAGACAACAGTTTTGGACTTAGACTGGACTTGAAGAAACCTTTTACATAAAAGCACCTCCACAGCCCACAGCACAAAGGGACACTTTTTTGAAAATTCCATTTATATTTTGTGACTAAACTCTTTTGAAATGTTCGGTTATTATTACAAGCATGTCAGAATTATCACCCAGCATGACAACTAGACATACTGCATTTGCAGTTTCTGTTTTGCTCCATAAGACCTAGGTGTTGGCTGAGATAGCTGAGGAACTAAGCCTCCCATAACAGCTCACCTTGGAAACATATTCATGTCAATTCTGGTGAGAGTATTTTCTTTTTCATGCAGTCACTACCTATGGCATAAGCTGGACTTAGGTTTTCAAAGAGCAGTGCACTCAGTTACACCCCTGCAGCTGTAAGGATTCCAGTACTGCTTTTTCAGTGGCCAGGGTAAAGAAGGATAGAGCCATGACAGCAAAACTCAGACAGAGATTCCTGCTTTTTGAAAATAGTTTGGCATCATCGTAGCTCATGTTGCTTTCAGCCCAAATCTCTGTTGGTAAAAGTTTGATCAGCTCTTGCTGTAAGAGACTCCACTTTCTACTTCCCCTGAAGATGTGGAGATGGAAGCAGAGCAGGACAGACTGGCTCCTCCCTGGCAGCAGTCAGTGTAGTACTTAGACTGCTGCTTTCTGAGATACCACATCCTGTTTTCACAGCAAAGGCTGAGCCAGCAGCCTCTCAACTAAAGGCTTACACACACACGGCATTCTGCTATGGCACCACATACTACATTTTGAAGCTCTGTTGATAAGTGTAAATAAGTGTTCTTTCCTAAAAGATAGTCCCTAAAGTGTATTCAACTCCCAAGTGATTAATTATTACTACAGCATTTCTCACTTTAAAAAAAAAAAAAAAAAACACAACAAAAAAACTATAGAAATGACACACAGAGGTTTCGCATGAAACAAATGAACCACAGAATCATTAAGGTTGGAAAAGGCCTCCAAGACAATCAACCTCAACCTTCATGGAGAAGGGTTCTCCCTGAGCTGCATGAGCAAGGAGGTTACTCACAGCTGGCTGGAGGACAGGTAGTGGAGTCTCAAACTGAGGCTGAATGAGTTGGAGGCGTTCATGTTTCACATTCAGCTCTTCATAAGCTCTGCAGCACAGAAAAAGACAAAGTATGAAGGGAAAAATAATTATATAACATCCATTTCCACTTGCGGGCTATAGAGATGGATTTTTATGAAGACACCAGGGTCAATGCTATGCACAGTAACAGCATAAAAAAATGGGATGTCCATTCTAGAAGGACCTCAGAGAACTACGTATCAGTAATAACTGACTTCTATAGTGAGAAAATTAGCTAAAATTATGACAGAGGAAGACGATAGGTGGATATAGAAAATGCTGAAAAAGAAGGCAGTCACGTCAATTCTTCAAGCAACTTTCAAAGGGGCGAACATGAATGAAGAAAAAGTGATCTAGTTCAAAAAAAGCAGAATTGTGATTTCAAAAAGATTTTTCAGGAAGTCCGTAACTAGAAGTTATTTTTTAAAAAATATTTGTTATGGGATCAGAAGGGAGATCCCACTATCAATTCACAACTAGTGAAAGTACAAGAAATACAGAGTAAGAAGAAAGTGTCCACAACAGAGTGCAGTTTCATGGAATCTGTGTTAAGCTGCCACTACTCAGCATGTTCAGATCTGGCTAACAGAGGAGTTATGACGGACAAAGCTGATAGTGACACAAACTGGTAAAACTGAGCAGCTGACAAATCTCAAGACACAGTTACTGGGAAATGCAAAGGTGAATGAAACGCAGTTTTCAGTAAATGCCAAGTAATTCAGAAGTGGAAAAATGACCAGCTCTCAGTTATCACTCCAGAAAGTGTCCAACATCACTGCAGCCAGTTCTATTGAAACTATCAGATCACTGAATCAGAAGTAGTCAGAAAAAAAGGAGAAAAGAAGGTCAGAAATTACAGCTAAGACAAGAAGCAAGAGAAAACATCATTGTCACACTGTACAAGTCCATCTTCTGGTATATCCATATTCAGAATGCTGCTTACAGCTCAGCCCCTTCTGCTCTTAAGGAGACACAGGTAAATACAAACAGAAAATGCAGAGCACAGAATGGAATAAATAAATAAGTTATAAGAAAATCACAGCTGCTGACTTGATAACTGAAGGGAGGGCAGTTGTATCCAGCTGATAAAGGGATGTATCAAACAGCTTTGTGAAGTCTCTTGGGTTCTCATCTCCTTCTTGCAGGCAGACTCGCAGTTGCTCAGACAGTGCAGCTGTGTCTGGGAGCATGGTATAGTCTGAAATCTGAACACAGATATGGACACCTGGGATTTAAAATGGCCAACCTCTTCACACAGTCTCTTTCTAGTTTATATCTCACCTAAAATCTCATCTAGAAATAATTATTTCACTCTTTGCCAGGTATGGCTCTTTGCAGTGCAGCTCACTAGATCAGGAACTGTCCAAACTCTATTCTGTTGCTGTAAAGCTATTCCCTATACGGATGTTTCACCTGTTGATTCTTTAACATTAAAAGAGTCAGCTTACTAGTCAGCTGTGCAAGACTTGTTCTTTTATGCACTCAGAGTATACAGTTTTATCACATATGCTATTTCCAAATAAAAATAGCATTTGTATACATCAGTTAAAAAACCAACTAAAAACTGACATACAATTTGATCTCTACTCACATACAGAAAATCTACCTTCACTTCCTGCACATTCCTCTTGTCTTAGGGCTCAAAGTGAATTTCAAACTTATTACCCTGGAGCAGCAAATGATCTCATAGAGATGGGCAAATTGGAAAGAGATTTTCACAAATGCAATGTGATAATGAAGAGCAACCTAAGTCTAAGAGATATGAATATTTTTTACTTTGGAGCCACCTGTCTACTCAGACTTAGACCCTGAATGAAGGTTCTGCAACAGCAGCAGCACCCATCTTGCTGTTAACCATTTTGTGCTAAATACAGGGTGTGCCAAAACTGATCACACTATTCTTTACCTCCTTGTGGACCTCTCTTACCTCAGGGTCCTCCATATCCATCTGGTTTAAGTGGATATCTGATGTTGTGAGCCACTGGAAAAGCACATCCTGAAGAAGGGCAAAACTTAATTATTTTCAGGAGGATCCAAGTAATCTCATACTAGGCTTAAACATTCATATTAAATCTATTAAATAACATACCATGAAAAATAAGACAAAATAGGTAATAAACCAAAGCATATCTGCTAGCATTGGATTAGAATCTCCATACTGAATCCATTTCACAGCTGTCTTGCTCTAAAACAAAGCTACGGAGCCTGGAGTGCTTTGGAAGTACTGTGAAGATCCGCTAAGGTGTTTTTAAATAAAAACCCAACCCAAAACCGCCACCCAACTTACCATGATCTTACCATTTTCTTCTTTATCTAAATATTGATCACTGAACATGTGGGAAGATCCCAATGCTGCCATCTTTCCACCTTGACTCTATCAACAAAGAAGACAATTTAGCAAAAACTCCTTCCAAATCACAGTTTTAGAGATAATTGTTATTGCTTTATTAACTGTCCGCAACCCATCCTTCAGTGTTCAGTATGTAAATATAGAGGCCAGTGGCATGCATGCAGGTCAATATAGCACATCTTCATGTCAACTAATGAGAGAAGAGTTTGACAGTTCTATTATTTGTAAGATAAAATGAAAAATATACATGTAATTATATTTTAATTATGCTAAAGTAAACATGCATGAAAATCCATTCATGAAACACCTTTGGAATTCTTCTCTAAGATTACCACTCCCACAAGGACATACATTAGAAGAAGTTTTCAACAAAACAGAAACCCTGAAATGTTCCCTGCACCAACTGTGAAACTCATACCATAATACAACTACAGATACTGCTGTAATGAATTTGAAGATACATCAAATAAAGCTCCGGTTTGTTTAACAAATTTCGGATGTTTCACACTCCATGATTCGCAGTTTTAAGCTAATTCTACATGCTTCACCCACAACTGGGTAGATCCTCTGCTCTTACTTTCCATTTCTTCACTTTCTTTTGCTATTCTTTATCACACCTCTTTTCTAATCTAAGAAATCTTGTTTTCCTGCTACCAAGTTTCTCCCTTGGGATATCTTACTATGACAGCTGCAGACAAAATGCAAGTGGCAAGTGTTCTTGTAAGTTCACTTCATGCTGCTGTATTGGCTTTGATTTACACAGTTCATTTCAGCCACAATAGGGGGGGATGAAGTTGGGCATCCTCAAGGAAGAAAAAAATCCCCTTCCTAACAAAGATATCAGAAAACCACAACAAGAAATTCACCTACATAGTAAGAAATGTGTTAATTTGTTCACATTCGCTAACAATATCAATCCTTTGTTTGTACTTATCCACTATTACTAGATTTCTGAATTTATTTTTATGAAGTAACAGGTCTGGATGAGTAAGATAACACATGAAAAATCTACTGGTTCCAAGGTGACAGTAATTAATTTGGTATGGTGTACTTACAGACCTAATGATAGTCTTAATAAATTATCACTAAAAGGGTAGGAAAAAACCCCAAACTTCAATGAAGAACTAAATATATCCATCTGTCAACCAAAAAATATGTAATCTTTGCTGACCATCAAATTAATTCTACTCTGAGCCCCATGCAAAGGAGTTTACCATAAAAAGAGGCAGGAGTCATTGGCTCATCTAAAGTTTGCAGATGCATCAAAAGACAGACGTGGGTTTGTAAGTACTCCCAGAGGACACACTCCCAATTTTTGTGGGTGGAATGCAGGGCATGTCACAGGCAGAATCCTACCTCATGCTGATAGAAAGCCAGAATAGGCCTGTTGAGTGGGAAGCAGATGGATCCTGTTGACAGAATTGCCACTGCTGGTTTCATCACATTCAGTGTGGCTCCAAAAGGATACACAAAAGTGAGAGCACTGGAGGAAATACAGAAACTCCTTAAGTACCTGCACGTATAAGGCAGGCTGGACATATGTATAAAACTCAAAGTGCAAACTGCAATTGTGCACTGGTGGTGGAAAGCCAAAGTCTTGCTTCCAACATGCAGATCCTTGTAACCACATTTCAGTCTCTCTCTATAGATTTCTCCAGGTTAAAGAATTGTCTTAAATAAGGAACAAAGAACCCTCTTGATTTCTGTTTGCACGCTCCTGCACCTGAGAGAAGCGGAGGGGTATCTAACTCACAGATTGATATATATTTTGGAACAAAACTAGATAAAATGTTTTTACACTTCCACTTTCCCTTGTAATCAACCACATGGTCATTTCTTAGTCTAAAAACTAGCCACAAGGAAGAATACAAACATTTACAGTTATTTATGGAAAAGCTGTGTTCTTCTCAATGTCTTTTCACTTCTTTATCTTACCCTGGATTAAGATTCTTTAAAAAGATGAAGCCTTGCTATGCCTGCAGCCAGACCACCTGCTATCTACAGGTTATTCATGTTTACATTTCTTAATCAAATTCAAACTCACAGACTAGGGGCAAAAAAGATTGGATCATGAGAGAATTTCTGTCCAAAACTGTCACTCCTGCTCCTTCAGTGGTTATCAAGCAGTACTAAACAGATTCTCCTTTCCAGATATAACCTAAGAAGCTGGCATAAGAAATGCATTAGAGAACCTCAACACAAGCACAACAAACTGCTGCTGATCACGAACCTGCTAATTCTGAGTTATTCTGCATATTTTCACATCAGTTTCCTCACAGAAAAACACCTACTGTGAGTCATGCCCGCTTCCATCTTCATCTGTT
This sequence comes from Manacus vitellinus, assembly GCF_001715985.3. NCBI lineage: Eukaryota > Metazoa > Chordata > Aves > Passeriformes > Pipridae > Manacus > Manacus vitellinus. The sequence continues at coordinate 11,986,150 of NW_021939960.1, read as the reverse complement.
GTCTCAAGCACTGTTTTTCTTGCAGCTTCACAGATTCCCCTGCAAGATGTTGAAAAGCAAAACTTACTGAAAAGAATACAGATTACAAGAGTTTACTGTAAAGATTTATATACTCCAAATATTTACCTGTTCAAAACTCCATCAGAAATTAGTGCTTCTTTTGGGTGGTGGTACTTATAATATACATTTCGTACTACAGCATCTTGAAGAAAGAAAAAACATAGAAATTTACATCTGAGCTGATGAGTATACTAGACATAGCAGAAAAATTAGTTTAGCTCTTGGATTCCCTGGGTGTTTGCTTCCAGCACCACAAAGCTGGCATTTGGTTCCCAAAAGAATTCAAATCAGCCTTCACTGATAAATAGTATGAGAAAATAAGCCCATCTCCACCTTCTGCAAAGCAGAAGAGGCAAAAGGATGATCCAGTTAAAACAGCATTTAACAAGTTTTACAACTTCAAATTCTATTTTTTTTTAGTGTATCTTCCAAACCAGGATGAATTAAATCCTGTTGATACAAAAAAAGGTATCGTTTAGAAAAGCCACCAAAGACCCTAAAAATATTTTAGATACACTGAGATACAGTTGACTTAGGTTGGTTGTTGTTTTTTTTTTCCACACTGAATGACATTTTATTGGTCTGCTAAAGAAAAGTGCCACTCTTTGTTCAGGGTGAGGATGAAGTGACTCAATTCATTAAAATGTGTGGAAAATGTCTTAAATGAAAGGCTTTTTAATCAAGAAACATCACTAGAATTAATTTTTGTTAGTAAATACCATTAACGCTAACAACTACAGCAAAGGAATGGAAATGGCTCAGTTGTTATCCATGTACTCCGCCCATGGAAAGCTCTTGCTATGCTCCAGTATCACCCTGCCAGGTACATGTAAATTTAAAGAAAAAACATCTTTTAGACCAAGGGATACTTTGTATGAGGGATTTTCTTGGCTTGTATCTACAAAGTCTAAACATCTTCTTTAGATTTTGCTGAAAACAGATGAATAAAAGCTCTCAGTAAGCCCCATTACCATTATTGAATATGATCCCATATTCTTCTAACAAGAAGTTAATATTTGTGCCATTACGGGACTCTCCACCTTCCCTGAGCATCACCAGGATGGCTCCACCATCCTCCAGGAATTTCTTCAGAACGGAAAACTAGAAGACAACAAAGATCCAGGAAAAAAAAAAAAACAAACACATGAAAGAAGATACACACAAGACTGCAAGAAGTTATAGTGAGACGAGGGAAGGTAAAGGATTCTGACTGTTTGCAATTAACTTGATCCTGTGAGAAAAATATTCAAATTTCAACTTGTGTAAATTCATCTAAAGCAGTACAACTGCAGTCTTCTGTGTTGTTCTTTTCTATTTAAGCAAATCTTAAACCAAAATTAATTTGAAAACAGTTATTGATGTCCTACCTCATCAGCACTGAACTTCTCTCTTGGCCCTGCTGTAATCCACAGTTTTACTCCAAACAGTTTCTCCGATGTGATCTCATCTTTTAAGCTATGAATAGATTAATAAAGGCACATGCTATTCTTGGATACAGTTTGGAAACACAACTTTTTTCTTTTGTTTCTTAAAGGACTGGCAAACAAACACAAAGCAAATCACGTCAGTCACTTCATATCCTTTCATCTGGGTTTAAAGTTGACAGCATGAGCAAAAACAATCCTTACAATTGTCAACCAACTAAACAGTAAAGCTCCTCTAACAAGGTACTGTGGCAGATCCAGAACTGCTATAAACTGTCGCAGCTGCTATTAAACTTTGCACCTGAGGAGCTTCCTCTTGTTCTTTTCATTCTTTTTCTTCTTTTTGCTCTGGGTACATTTCATACAATCACAGAATATCCCAAGCAGGAAGGGACCCACAGGGATCATCAAGTCCAGCTCCTGGCCCCGCACAGGACACCCCAACAATCCCACTATGTTCCTGAGAGTGTTGTCCAAACACTCCTTGAGCTCTGGCAGCCTTGGGGCCGTGACCACTGTTTAGGGGATCCTGTTCAGGGCCCAACCACCCTATGGGGGAAGAACCTTTTCCTGATATCCAGCCTAACCCCCTCCTAAACACCATTTTGTAGTGAACAAGTAAACAATATCATCTGCATAAAGGCTGTTTTCTTTTACCCCCCAAACTCCAAACCCAGACAGACTCAAAAACCTGTATGACGAGTTTCAACCTTTTAACTTACACTCTATCTCTTCCACAGGCAAGGCAGCTGGAAGCTCCAAAGAACCGCGTTCAGCATCCCACAGCGACAGAACAGCTGATACCACAGAGCAGTTAATGCAAGAGAGCGACCCTAGCTCATGAGATACATCCCATGAAGGATGGGATTGGCCAGGGCTCTGAACAACCTGGTCCAGTGGAAGGTGTCCCTGTCCATGGCAAGGGGTCGGAACAAGATGATCTTCAAGGTCCCTTCCAACCCATACCATTCTACGATTCTACGGTCCCCAAAGACTATTCGGGCACTCAACGCGGACCACACACACCCGTGGAGGTCTGTCTGTCCCCTCATAGCCGCCCCTTACCTCAGCACCTTCCAGTTCCCGCGCAGCCTCTTCCGCAAGGCCTTGTAGCCGCCGGCCGGCGTGAAGCTCTCCCCCTTGGACGCGTTGAACACTATGGCATTGCGCGGGCCGCTCTCCATAGGCTCCCCGGGGGCTACCGAAGGGCTCCAGCTCCGGGGGGAGCGGGGAACCCTCAGCACCCGGCGTTCTCCGAGGTGTCCCGCCGTGCCCCCAGCGGGACGCGGCGGCACCACCCGCGCTCCTCCCCTAGCAACGCGCCCGGCGGACGCATGCGCGCATCTCTCCGCCCCCTTCCGCGCGAGTGCAAAGGTCGCCTCAAGGCTTCCCTCTTTTCCCCGCCTGGGAAAGGGGGTGGACGGGACCACTGCGGTGGGGAGCTGCCTGTCCGCTCTCCTTCTGCCCGAGCCCTCCGCACCGGCCCTGTCAGCGCCCAGGGCAGGCCCGTGACCCCACAGGAAACTGCCACCCTTCAGCCACCGCAGCTTTCTGGGCCTTGGACACCAGTAAAATCAAAATCCCGGTCCTGACGCCTGCAGGCTCTTCTCTGTAAGGGTGGTGAGGCCCTAGCACAGGTTACCCAGAGAAGCTGTGGCTGCCCCATCCCTGGGAGTGTTCAAGGCCAGGCTGGACAGGGCTTAGAGCAACCTGGTCTAGAGGGGCTTGAAGGCTCCTTCCAACCCACACCGTCATGTGATTCTATGATTAACCTATTTCTTCCTCTTTGAACTTAAAACCAGCAGTTTTAGTGACTTTATGCGTGCAGGTAAGTGCTCTCACACACAGCATAGACCAACCACCCTCCCACCCTGCTCCCTCCCCCCTCACACCTCCAGGACAGCCACATGGACGCACATCAGTGTTTGCACTTTAATATAAACCGTGTCATATTCCCAATGACTTCAGCATACATAAGATAAAGTCCAATTAAAAAAAAAAATGTTCCAACACAAGCTTCCCCATAGCATGAGCACCACGCAACTTGCAGAAAGTCCCTTGTTTATCCCTGGGTTACAGTGGAAGCTCTAAGATCCCCCTCTTTTCCCCACAGCAACAAAATAAAACAGTTTTAAAAAGAAAAAGTGGGAAGCGACATTCAATGAATACACCAGCATTTAAATTAAGGCAGAATAAATAACTGTTCTACATCAGTGATGGGTGTTTTCAGATGAGTACTGGAGCCTGGAGCAGCAGTGCTAGCCACCCTTTGCTGTGCATATCCTGTACTCCGCGTGCTCCTCACAGTTGTGTTGGTGTGTCATGGGCAAGTCAAGCACATGCTGTGAAAGACACCCCCCACCCCAAGCAGGGTTTAGCCATAGAGTTATTTTTCCAAGCAATTCAGCCTCTTCCCCACCCCTTTGATCTGGGATATTCCTCCCACACATTGGCTCCTCCATAACAACCTCCTTAGTGCTTCAGCAGCATCCTAATTCACCTAGAGAGATGATCCACTCACCTTGGGGAGAGACTGGCTGGCATCAAAGGCCCCAGTGCAGTTCAGGATTCACAGACCTGCAGCTGCCTTTGGAGCAACAATTGGTGAACAGTTTTCCCTCAGCCCAGCTCAGCCCAGGATGAGTGGCTTAAGTGACACAGTCAGTCTACTTAAAGGAAGGAAGCCAATATTCATGGTTGTGTGAAGAATTCCCTTCTCAATTGAGTAGGTGGGGAAAGCAGTTGGACAGAGCTGGGCACAGCTCCCCAACAAAAACAAAAAAGAAAAACAAAGGGGAAAAAGGTGGCCAGTTACAGGGACATGGCTGTTGATGTGAATGATGGCACATACCTCAACCATAAATACAACCACAGGGTGAATACAATTCTGCCAAGTAGTACAAGACACTCAGGGGGAAAGCCATAATCAGTGTCCCACTTTCTCTGCCAGGGAAACAGTCCTGGCAGGGAAATATTTGGGGGAAATCCACCAAACAGCAAAAGTTGAGCTCTGTTCCATCCCAGTTAGTGTGTTAGTCCCAATTTCCTTAAGCCATGAGCAAAGGACAAAATCCTCTCAAAAAACCAACAGAAAACAAACAAACAAACAAACAAAAAACCCAAAAACCCAGTCAAAACAAACAAAAAAAAAACCATAAAACCTATTCATTTAAAATCTGGCTTCTCAAAGCCTTTGTAAAACTTAGATGTCCTCTTCAGTTGGTGCATAAGAAAATCCTAAAAATGCATCTGAGGCACTGGAGCTGCTGGCTGCTAGGTCAGGTGTGTGGGTGATGGAGGCAGAGATTGCTTCTTGGGTGAACTCTGGATCAAAGTGTCGCAGATCAGCTGGACCAGCCTAAGCCAAGGAGCAGAGACACACTGTCATTTTGAGTGAACAGAACCCAGCCCCTTGTGTTCAGACAGTCCAACACAGCTGCTCTTCCAGAAGAAGAACAGCACTGCATTTACAGTTCCTAGTCCACACCTCAGAACCCTCAGTGTCAGCATAAGGCATCTACAGAGGGTCCCTTTTGTACTCCTATATATAAAAAAACAGAAACACCCACTTACCACATTGGGGTTGAATGGAGGGGTAATCCTCTTGTGGTACAAATCATCCCAGTTTATTGGGCTGAAGAATACATGGTTCTTTATCTCAAGCTGCATAGAAAGCAGGGGGAAATGTTAGACTTCTGCCAACCCTCCTTTTCCAGCACCTGCCAGCTGGTCTCACAGCATTAAAGAGTGGAAGCAAGACTTGGAGCTACCACATACCCATGCCCACAAATCCTTAATACATGAGGGTCACAGTCCAGTAATCCCTTGAAGGGAAATGACCCATCACACATTGGCATCCCTAGCTTGCCACCACACCTTTCCCTCTGGAAATCCAAGACAACCTCATATGCCCCTTTTAGGAGGCTGGAGGGACACACTGAGTGGAAAGCTTTATCCAAGGCAGTGGCATTATCATAAAAGAAAGGCTCAGAATAGAAAGCTTTCCCATCTATTCTCCCTCCTGATCATAGTGGAGGCCACCTACAAAGTCTGTTTTGGCACCCAGCCTCCTCTTCTGCTCCTTGTGGAGGAGTCCCTGGAGGATGTCACAAGCTGCTACCGTCTTGGTTCCTTGGATCTGGAGTGGCTTGTGCAGAATGTTGTCATACATCTGAGACACATCCCGGCTGTAAAAAGGAGGCTGATTTGAAAGAGAGGAGAAGCAGCCGGGTAAAACATGAGCTACCATAAGGAACCAATAATTGCAGATCAAAAATGACACCTGCTGTGAGTAGACGAGGGAGACCTGACACATCTCTGCTCAAAAGTACAATGGTATGATTAAACCAGGTCATCTAATTCAGGATTTAGTCATCTATCAGGTACCATGTGAACACCAGACCAACCTCACACCACAGCTTTTGAAAATAAGTTCTCTACCATGGAAAGTAAAAGAGACCATTTCTAAACTTACCAGTCCGAACAGCATTTCATAGAGGACAGCTCCTAGACACCACCAGTCTACTGTCCTGTCATAGGGCTGCTTCTTTAGCACCTCAGGAGCCAGGTACTGGGAAGTCAGAAGCAAACATTAGAGTCAAGCTATAAAGAAGGGCTTTGCCCTTGTAAGTCACAAATCTGGCTGCAGCTCAAGCTGAGCAAATGCATTAGGAAGCACACAGGTGCAGCCCCCAGTGTTCTTCCAGGCTACTGAAGGTTTTCTTGCTATAGAGGACTTGTACAAGGATTTGCCACCCATCACAATTCAACCAGCAAACCTGTCCCGCACTGACACATCACATCCCTAAGAGGCTCATGTGGTTTTGAAAAAGCTGCTGTTTTCAGTCCCAACAAGACTGTCCAAAACAGCAAAACTACCAATAACCACCACCAAGGGGCAACAGGCAAGAATTTGAGCAGTCTGCAGAATAAACAGCCTCCCACAGAATTATCTCTATGTACTATCAGGTTCTGTCTAGAACAGGAAGACACCAACACACATGAAAACTAGAAAACAAAGCTCAAACATTCCTGCTTGGTTCATGCTGTGCTATTGCATAAGAGGCAATTTCCTGCCCACTTCTGCTGAGCTTGAAAACTGGAAGGTGTGCTGTTCGCAAACCCTCCTTCAAGTTGTCTAGGAAGAGCAGCAGGACAGGTGTATTACCTAGGCTGAAGTGCTACCAAAATCCTCAGCTCAGTAAGAAGAAGGAAAAAAGCCTCCAAGAAGCCAAACTGGAAACAGGTTTTCACAAAACCTGATTGGGGGACATTGGAGAAAAGACATTTTTTCCCTTCTGAGCAATGTTCACATTCCAGAGAGGAGTCTGGTCCTCTCCTCTGCACAGGGCATTTTGCAACTCATGCATAGCAAGTACACATAGGAGAGCACAGCAAGGTCGGGTGCATGTCAGCAGCAGCAGGCTCCCTGTTTTGCAGCTCCAGGGTATTGGAGCAGGTAAACAGCCTGCTCACAGGCTCCCAGGGTCAAGGTTGCCTCCACAGATACCCGAAACAGCTGCAGTTTCACAAGTCTGGCCATTTCCGAGTGCAGGGATCCCTGCCCTTGATAGCACAGCAATGTCAGAGTTTAGCTGTTACAGATAAAACCATCTCTGATGAGTAGGGAAGGCCTTACTTGAACTCCAGTTTCAGGTCAACAACCTCAAAGAGCCCAAGGCGGTCTAATTTAGAGTCCATATTTTGAGATGCTACATAAGCCCAAGACTCAGAGCAGCAAGTCACAGCAAAGCCCCAGCATATGCTCTACCTCAGGAGTGCCACAAAAAGTAGAAGTTGTCTCCTCTTGCTCCATTCCTTCTTTGCACAGTCCGAAGTCTGTCAATACTATGTGTCCCTAAAGAAGAGAGAAGTTTCAGCCTGGCTCACTCTTCCTAGAGAGGAGACAGGGTTTCCAAGTATTTGCCTTCACATTGCATCTCACGGGGTTTTTAGTTCCCCACTGCTCATCTCTCTCCGCTCCCTCCCCTATGGACATCCTATAGCACAAGTACAGGAGCCTATAGAAAAAGTACAGTCTGGATTTTTTTTTTGTTTTATTTGTCTACAACTGGATAACTATGAAGAGATCCAGCACTTCTGTACTTTGCTGCTGCTTTATCCCAGAGATTGTTTAATAGTGCTCACCACCAGAGTAGCAGCAGGGACCTGTTCTTCACGTCCCTGATCCCTGCCCAGAAGTCAGGTCCCAGCTTTTGGGAATGAGCCCAGCCCCACAGTGTGTGCAGTTCTGCAGAGGGCAGGGTCAATCCCCCTTGCAGGATCTGCACAGAAGTGCAGTGGGGCAGACATACAAAATCCATGCCATGATGTGAGTTATAGCCCAGCTTGCAGAACCACAGCCCTCTGTTTATAGTCCTGATGCTTTTAAAGACAGAACAAAAGTAGCCCAAGCTGTGAATATACCTGGCAATCCAGGAGAATGTTCTCAGGTTTTAAGTCTCTGCAAGACAAAAGGTGCTGTTTGAGCAGATTTGGCCAGATACTTAGAAAACATGAATCTGAAACAGCATCAGCTAAGAACAGGAGCTAACAAAGCTTCCCAGTCCAGACCTTCTTGAAGTGCATCAACATACACACATGTTGATTCCCATCAACATACACACATGCAAACGTTGAAAGGCTGCTGTCATACAGGATCAGGTGTTAGCCTGCATTTCTGTGCATAAATTGTTATGGAGCAATGATTTCTCTCTTATTGAGCCAGGGGTTTTTATATTTTTACACTTAAACACTCTTTCTCCTTCCCACTATCAGTCTGAGAGTATTTATTGCCCACCAGGTCCTGTGCAGACAGGATCTCTCTTGAAAGTGTAAGTGCCAGCAGCACTTAGTCAGTCTTGTCTGGGGTAGGAAATTCTTCAGCTGTTTCAGTCCTGAATATATTGCAGGGCCCCAGTGAAGCCCTTTCCCCAACACTGACGCAACCTTGCTGGGCACACTTGGTGGCCCTGCCCTCCCCAGCAGGACACGTGTCTTACCTGTAAATGATGTTTAAGGAATGCAAGTACCCAATTGCACTGGCAACTTCTGCAGCATAGAACCGGGCCCGGGGTTCACGGAAACAGCGCTCCCTTTGCAAGTGGAAGAAGAGCTACAGCCAGATGAGAGGGTTGGTCATTTTTCTAAATAACTGAAGGCTATCTGGAGCAAGGCTGAAAGCCAGCTACCCAAGTGAAAACGTCTTTGCAGCAAGTAGCACACAAATAACACCAAATGAGCCCAAACCAAGCCCCTTTAAGCAGCCCAAACACCTTCCTATAAATTGCTCCCTTTGTTCTACTCTTCATTCCCCAAAATAAATAATTAATTCTCTGAAAAACATCTTCTGCTGATCTAGTTAAGCTCCTAGCTTAGTACAGCTCACGTACTACTGGTAGCCTAGCCACAAGAAGTGATACATGCCTAGATCTGAACACAAGATCCCCAACATAAACTCTATTTGGGCAATAAATCCATGTTACCAATATCTCCCAGCCAGTTTCAGATAGTACAGAAAGACAGCTGGAAGAAAGTGAGCTTCTACAGCACAGAAAAATTCTATAAAAGTGTGCTGACATCACCCAAGCACACTTGGGTGACAGATCCAGAGCTGGCCCACAGGTGGGTTTTGCCTACAGCTCACTAGCATCAGTATTTCCTGTATTCTCCATAGGATTTTAAAACACCCCTAACACATACTTTTCTCAGCATCCTTGCTTTAGGAATCATCTGGCTCAGGTCCTAGTCAGCAAGATCTTCACTCAGTTTACAGATGAGGTAATGCCAGGTGTTCCTGGCTGCTCCTTTCTGGCGGTCAAAGCAGCATTATACCTTAACATGATTTTCTTCTGACAAGAAACAGTTTTAGGCAATAAAGCAGCGTGTTTAAGAAGGACCAAAAAGGAAGCCTCTAAGTGCACTCACCTCTCCTCCATTTACATAGTCAAGTACAAAGTAAAGCTTCTCCGAGGTCTGGAAGGAGTAATGGAGTCCCACAAGGAAGGGGTGCTTGACATTTTTCAGCAACACATTGCGTTCCGCCATGATGTGATTTTGCTATCAAGAAGCAGACAAGGCATTAGGGTTTCAGGCAAGGGTCCAGCCCAGCCTGTCATAGGGGCTCACTGCTGTTTTCAAAATGGGTGGAGGTTGCGAGCCAAAGAGAGTCATTTCTAGCCCCAGAAAGGGAATCACTCCCTGCTATCTGACCCATTTAATCTCTGTTCTTCATGTTCCCATAGCACAGAGAAATCCATGTCTAACATGCAAATTGCCTACATAAATGACAGCCACCAGGTACCCCAATTGCATTACCAGGGTAGCTCATACACTGACCACTATTTGCAGAAATAGCCAAGGAAAGCAAACGTACCTCCTTTTTCTTGAGGATGGTTTTCTTATGCAAGACTTTCACTGCATAAAAAGTCCCATCACACTTGCGTTTGGCCAGGAGAACCTGCAACACAAGGTCCTGGTTATGGGTTTCAGCCTCACCTTCTGCCTTTTGGTTAGTGTTTCCTCATTAGCTCAATAGTCTTGTGCATCATTATACTACTCCAGAGGGTCAGGTACAAAGTTTTAAAGACAGTTCCAGACCTGTGAATTCTCATCACTTTCTCATTGCCAGAAAAAAAGCATGCAACAACTCCACATACATCACTTAGACACTCAAAAGAAAACAGTTTGGAGCATTTGGGGAGACAGTTCCATTTAAAGGGGATCCAGGCTGTCTCCCAGGTTCAGGTTTGTCTGGAGTTCTTTTGCTGCCTGAAGAAGTCTGAAGCTCATTTTGAATCAAGCACTGCTCCTTATCATCAGCACCCTGAGCATAAAGCACCTCACACTTCAGTCCTTAAAGAGATGGCAGAACAGCTCCAGAGTAAGAATAGACTATGAAAACCCTATCTCAGGGCTTACCTAATCTCAGCCATACTCAGGCTAAACACCTCATGAGACATGCAAAGGACACAGCTAGAAACTCTTTTAGCAAGATATTTGCTTTCCACGCTACAGCCCACCTGTAAAAACCCACTTACTTTTCCAAAGCTTCCTTTGCCAATAACCTTCAGAAAGTCAAAGTCTGTTGGCTTGGCACTGTTAGACAAGAATGAAATAAGTTAATGTTTCTGGGAGAGAAACAGGCAACAGCAACACTACCAGCAAAGCAGAGTTCCTGCTTGGAAAGATGAGTGTGAAAGGGATTAAAGGGCACTGGATGGGTGACCCTTGCTCCCAGCCACCTCGGGATTCACACTGTGTATGTCAGTGGACCCAGCACAGCATGAGCAATCCCTCAGCAACCCACATGCTGAACACAGCAGCAGGTGAAAGCACCTGTCAAGAACAAGTGACACCTTTAGAGGGGACACTTTTTCTAGAGAAAGATAGTCAGGGAGCCAGCAGTTACAAAGAAGATCTTCCCTCACTGTCTCTCAAGAGAGATGGGACAAAGGGCTGCAGATATGGACAGGAGAGGATGATTATGATAACAAGGACCAGCTACAGCTTAATGTCTTGAAAGCTGGTGCACTGGTAACACACATGGTGTTAAAGGCCAAGTAATGTAGTCGTTAGGACTTTTGCAGGCACCACACACGTGAGAAACAGAGACCATCTGCATTCCCCTGCCAGACCTCTTCACACTCCACACCCTACCTGGCTTTGCAGGGAGCTTACTTGGGGTTAGCAGAAGGTCCAAGGTTGATGTTGTCAGTTGGTGTTGAAGGCTAGAGAAGACAACAATAATGTTAGTCACAAGGACCGTGCTGCAGGCTGTGCTTTCCCTTCCTCAATACAGCATCCCCTCACACTGAGCAGTTGATAAACACCCATCAGCAAGAGACACAGTGCTCGTTTTGGCAAACTTTTAACTAAGGCCACTTTAGGTGGCCTTATACACATCCAGCTCCGTGGAACTACCTCCTCCCTCTTCCCAATGACAAGGAGTACAGACACACATGCTCTTCCTCCTCCCCAGGAATCTTCCCCTCCCCAGACTCTGGGAGCATTATGTCTTGTCCAAAAGGCTCTTCTTTTGTCTTTTGACTTTTCTCTTGTCCTCTCTGCTCTTCTTTTTTTCCACCCAGCATCACCCACAAGGACAGAGCAGCAGTAAGACTTCCAGCAGGCTAACACAGGCTCTCCTGCTTGTTTCTCATCTAAAGACACCAGCCCCTTTTGTCCCAGAAGTGAGGATTTGCTGGTTCAGAGCCCTGATCTCACCTGGGTGCTTTTGTCTGGGCTCCGGGAACGATCCATTAAAAAAGCAACTCGTTCAGCACTTGGAAAAAGAAGAGCAAGCTAGTGTTCAAAACAAAATCCAAGAGAGAAACATCTTCACATCATTAACTTGCCAGGGAGCAGCACAGACCCTGGTATGTGTACCTCTCCATCATAGGAGGGCTCAGCTGAGTTCCCCAGCTACTCCCTTGGTAGCACTGCTACCCCCCAAGGGATGGGGGTGTACACACTCCAGGGGAGGCAGTGAACACTGGGGGGCAGATTAGGGAAAAAAGGTTCATGGATGCACAAGCATATAAATACCACGGTTAGCCCTTGACTTGAAATAGCAGAAACCGGTCAGAACACCAACATGTGAGGACCAGCACAGCCCAGCAGGGCCAGCTGAAGTCACAGCCCTCCTAGCCGTGGCCAGACCCCTCTTGAGGCAGGTGCAGCCCCCACCCCACTGCACAGTGATGCTGCAGCACCCAGTCCTGCAACCCAGTGAGTGCCCCCACAGGGCAGCCAGGAGAGTCCAGCTGGGTCCAACCACCACATGCCATCAGGATGGCACCTGTCAGAGGCCATTCCCCCTAGGCCAGGTCAGACAGGGCAGCTCGGGGCTATTGACTCTGCAGGGAAGAGGAGCTCAACATGGCAGCCAGGGCTGGCTCAGTGAGCACAGGACTTATCTACCTAGTGCAACTACTGCTGGGGTTGGAAAACCTGGACTCAAACACTTGGTGGTTCAGATCTGCCCTGATCAGGCATCACTGGGGATGGGTGAGTCCCCCCACCCTAGGGATTCCCCCCCTTTGGTTTAGAGGATTCCCCCATACTCCTTTCGAAAGCCAGAATTAAGGAGATAACAAACAAAACAAGCAGCTCTGTTCCCTTCTCCCCTGCCCCAGAGAGCTGACTCCCACTCAGCCCCACCAAGCCCTCATACACTGCAGGGAAGCTCTGAAGGCTCTCATCCCCACAGCCACCCACTGTCCTACCACTCCCAAAGAGGGGGCCCAAAGAACCCACCAGCCTCCTCACATCTCACCTGTGGGCGTTCCCTCTCTGTGCCCCCACATACCAGCAGGCACAGACCGCCAATCATCCCCAAGGCCCCCTCCTGCGCAGCCAGGCTACCCATGGCAGGAGATGCCAGGCAGCAGTGGATGCTGGCGGCTGTCCCTGAGCACTGCCCATATCTGCACGGTGCCAGCCAGCTCCATTCACCACTCAGCCAGCGCAGGGGTTATCGGGCTGAGCTGTTAAAGGGCTCTCATCCCACTGAGAGCATTTTATACTCACTACACGCAGAGCCTGGAGCCGGAGGCCTTGATGGTTTGCCCTATCCTCTCCCGGCCGTGCTTGATGAGTTCTGTGAGGAAAGTTGGAGCACCGAAGCCGATTAGCTGGCAGTGTGATCACAAGTGCACAGAGGCACATTTGTTCTTCACTGACCTTGCTCTTCTCTCCACAGCCGCCCTCCTCCCCCTTCCACTCACATACCAAAATAACCAGGAAATTATAGGAACCAGGACATCTTCCCTCCCGGCCCCACCAGGAGCCCTCAATAGCTCACAGGACAGGGATAAGTGCCACAAAATAGACACCGCCTCCCACAGCACAGGGGACTCAGGCTAGAGCACCACTGTCAAGCCCTCCTGAGCCACTCCTGGGTCCCCGGGGCGGGGGGAACAAGGAGAGTTCCCACAAGAACGATGTTGTACTGGGATACGTCACATACTTGGCACATCCACTGTCCCTTTCATTCAGGACTCTACAAGTAATTAGGGACATGAATGAAACCTTTCAGAGCCCTGCAGGAGGTAAGCCAGCACACACACATCACAGTGAGTGACCTGCCCAAGGACACGTAGCCAGTGCCAGAAGCAGGGATTCCCACCACGGAGCATCCCTGCTCCTCAGCCGTGTGGGTGGTTGCCACCACTCATTATCTTCATCACCTCTCCCTTCACAGAGAGGCAGTCCCAAGCCTGCTCCCTGCTGCACAGGCTGAGCCAGAGAGAAGCCCAACAAGTGCAACCTGTACAGAGGATTTCCTTGTTTTGCTTAGTTCTGTCACTGGAGGGAAAGGAAGACTCAAAATATTCACAGAAACATACACTACCCTGTCCCTCTAAAAAGAAGGGGGTTTATAGACTCAGGTAAGTTGTCATCTTGGAATAGCTCCTCAACAGACCGAGGAATCAGCAGCATCAACCACAGAGACTCTTCCCCTGGGCAAAGAGTTTGTAGGACAAGTTTTGAGGCAAACACAAGCCCATTGCAGAACCCTTCCTGCATGGATCATTGGGTCTGCTAGGCAGAGGGACCTGTGTGCTACCGAGAGCCACTGAACTGACCCCAAAAGCAGGTCTGGGATCTGGGTGCAGCTCTGATAAGGAGCCAAGAAACTAAGCTGTGGGTTTAGAGTTTCCAAATGGATAAGAAAGGAAAAGCAGGAACTTAAAGCAAAACCCACAAATCATGCAGTGAGAGAGTTTACAACACCAGGCTGGTCTGAGCCCCTGACCTTGTCTGTACTTTGTCCTGCAGCAGATACAAGAGCCTGTCTCAGCTGGCATCCACAAGCAGGGACAAGATGCAGGCAGCACCCAGACAGATCAAGGCCCATTTCCTCCCACTGGGCATAGTCCTTCTTTCCCTGACAGTCTGACTCTCCTCCGACTTACCGAGGTCTGCTGAAGGTCATCAAACACCTGCCTCAGGGTGCATCTCTCCCAGAGTCTGCGAGCCAGCCTGGTCAGATATCATGGCCACAGCAGAGGGACATCAGCACTGCTGTGTTTGGAGCAGGCAACACTCACTCAAGGCTCAGGACCAGGGAGAAGGTTGGCACAGAGAATGGCCGGGGTACACAGATGTGTGTGGACAAGCCTCAAGCTGCACTGGCAGCAATAGGTAGAGGAGTGAAGGCTCCCATCGCCTGCTCAGGAGCCTCTTACCAGAGCAACCCAACCTATAACCTCACTCCCCCTCCACGCATCGCTGCCATTCATCAGATAATACAGCCCGTTTCCTCCTAATCTGAGCCCCCACAAACTTGGGTTTGGATCCAGGGTCAGCTTGCTGCCACTGTTCCTACCCTAGACTCCAGGGAAAATACTGACTCAGACACAGATGGAGATGTCGCAGCTTGGGTATCTTGGAGACCACACAGCCAAGCCACAGAAAAAAAAAAAAAAAAAAAAAAATCAATCTGCCTTGGAGGTACTTATTACCAGTACAAGTTTCTGACTTGCTCCAAGGGGCTTGGACAAGCCAATTCTATCAAGATCTCCACAGCCTGCAAGTAGGCAAGAACCTCTTCCAGCCTGGCAGCCTGTGCATGCTTCCTTCCATCAGCCCTGTTCTGCTCCACTTCTTCTTTGCTGGAAATAAAGCCACTCAACAAGTCCCTGCTGACCAAGGGCAGCATTTTCCAACAAAGCGTGTTCATTAAATGGACTTACTCTGAGACTAGAGCCTGTGCACTGAAGTACCATGCACATTTTTAGTTTATGTATATCCCCATCCCATATCACTCTCTATTCAGAGAGTTCAGAGCCACCTTTCCCAACCGAGGTTCACCTTCAATGCCAGGTTAGTTTGTGGTCTAAATCTCTGAAGCAGTCAAGTAGGCTTTTCCTGGTCACTAGTAAACCCTACTCCCCTTAAAGCACAAAGAATTCCTGAGCGCGCACACACACTGAACAACAGAACCAGAAATAGGTCACAAAAATACACTGGAATCTTTGGTTATACATGCCTGGCTGCATCCCTCCTTGTGCCTGCTGGTGCAGCAGGAATGCTCCAGGCATAGCCAGGGCCACAGAGAGCATCAGCAAGCAAGTCCAGGAGTTCCCCCAATACGATGTGACTATTCCACACCAGGAACACAAACTCCTGCACCCCACTCTCCCCTCCTCAAAGACCCCCAACTCCTGGCCAGAGCAATCCCCCAGGCAGCAGGAACCCACTCACACAACACAGAGCTGCTACTTACAAGTTGGAGCAGTTACTGCAGCTATGTCTCCCCCCACCACACATCCCTCAGCAACATACGTTTTCTTCCCAGCACGGCACGAGCAGCTCCCTCTCCCTCGCACAGTTCTGGCAGTGGTGACCCACATTCCCATGCTAGCCCAGCATTATTTGCTACAAACACATTACTAATGCAATGCGTACCTTGTACAGAGAGGCAACCTCACAGATTCGTCATCTGTGAGCTGCCTCCCACCCTCCTCCCGGATGGCACTGCTCTCGGCAGCCTTCCCTACCTAACCCAGATTGCAAACCCCTCCAAGCAAGTCCCTCATCCCCTCTCGCTCTGGGAAGGGCTGGCTGCCAGCACGGAGAGGCAAGGAGGTGTGGCAAGCTGTCACTGGGACAGCAGGTGATGTTTTGGAGGAAGCATAGAGTTTGGAGAGTCACCTAAGGCAGGCCACAGCTTCCACCCAACACAGGGGCTGCTTGCAGCTAAAGGGGGGAGATGCCCCAGTTTCATCTCAGAGAAGGAGCACAGAAGGGCGATTCCTGCAAACACATGCTTTTACTGGGGAGAAAAAAAGGCTCAAGTTTTCCCCTGCCACAGATTTAAGAGATAGCTGCAAGCCACCATTTTACTCCACTTTCATTCCCATTGAGACACTATAGTTGTACACAGCAAGTCCAGGAGCAGGTTAGGAAAGACCTGAAAGCACTTTTCTGCACTCAAGGAAGCTCTCAGGCATCCTCTGTAAAGCTCCTGGGTTGCCCAATTTTCTCTTACAGATCCTCTTCCCTACACCCCAGGGACACTGCAAACCAGTGCAGGAACCCAGCCAAGCAGCCCTGGCTCTGGGCAAGCTAGAGCCCACTGACAAACAACTCTCCAGATTTCTGAGGAAAACTACATGCAAAATTTAAAGAAAACAGCAGGTGGCTAAAGCTTGCAGCACTTTGCAAAAAATAATCCTGTGAAAATAAAAAAAAAAGCATCAAACATACCTGGGAGCACATCTACCAGTGGAGGCCGAGTCCTGAAGCATGCAAAGCAGTTCACAACCAGTGAGTGCTGAGACCCCTCATTTCCCATACTTCCCATCTTTGTATCAGCCCACCCAGATTGCCCTGGCAGACCAGGAGCCCAAGGCTCTTTCTTAAAACCCAGATGGGAATAGGCTTTTTTCCTGCAGCAGTCCATTTAGCCCCTGAACACAGTCACCCTCAGATCCTCAGTATGGCCATACCACTACTGCTGCTTCCCAGCAGCCCTTTAAAGCAAGCAGGAAAAGCTGACCAGCTGCAAAAGATGAAGAGATACCTGCCAGCTATACCCAAGGAGTGAGAATTTAGGTGGGAGGGATAGTTTTGGATGGGGAGGGAGAGGTGCAGGTGCTGAGCAGGAGTAAATTACGTCCTGGCAGGCAGGACGTATTCTGAATAATTTTTTACGTGTTAGTAAGCTTGACATCTGTCCACTGTCCTGTAGCTTGGAGGAAGGTCAAAACTGTCATTTGACTCAGGTCAAACCCAGAAGATGCTGCTCCTTCCAGTGTCCTGTGTGGCTGCAGCCAGGGCAGCAAGGATGGTATTAACTGCAAACATAAACACCTGAGGAGGGGAAGCATGGTGATTTGAGACAGCAGAGACTAAGCAAAAGGAGATCTGGAAGAAGGGCTGTCTTCTCTCTCTTCATTAAAAATAAAGCAGTCGCTTTTTGCTTCCATTGTAGTTTCCTGTAAAATCTCCCTGTAGAAAAGTGGCCTATAGAGCGAGTTCAGTGGTGGGTGCAAGGAGGTAAAGGCAGGGGTGTGGGCAGAATTCCCTGAGGGAAGCAGAAGGGCTGGCCACCATGGGACAGATCCCTCATGCCAGACTACAGCTACTAGGAAGAAATCATCTGGAATAGGTTATGTGCTTGTTGCCATGTGTAATGAGGGAGGGGAAGCATCATGTTGCTTGAAATATTGTTCTCTCTCAGGTTGAAGCCTGATTTTTTTGCTTAGCCAACACCCTCAAGCTATCAGCATTGTCAGCTTTCAAGAGTATCTCCTAATATGTTTTTCTTTTCTCCGGTTTTGCCTCCACTTGAAGTGAAATGGTCAAGTTTGAGAATACTTTCATCAGCTAACTTACATTTTCTAGTCAGTGTCTTCTGCTTTTGTTTCTTTCATGAAAATCTTGGTGTCATCAAGAAAATCTACTTGATTTTCTTTTCCATAGAAAAAGCATCTTTAATTAAAAACTCGTTTTCTATGCAAAGAAGAGGAAGCGGAAGAATCCTCTAAGGAAAAGGTTTTACAGCTAAAATGCATAAAATGCCTAATCTGGTGACAGATACTGGCAGGCAAAGTGATGTTGGGTTGGTTTTGTCCATCCTACCTGTGCTGTTTGTGAGGGTCACTGACCCTCAAGGGCTGTGCATGCACTGGGTGTCACTCAGAGCCAGGCATGTGATGCAAAGCTGCCTCCATTGCACACAAACACCTCCTGGATTCCTTGCATGTCCCATGGGAGCTGGGCTTCACACAGTCTTTGCTGGACAGGGTGAGCCCTGGCAAAGGGCTGTGACATGAGCCCAAGTGGAGTCCACCAGGAAGATGTACAACAGGGCTGTGCCCTCTGCCAGCTGCTCCGCAGCACAACGCTAGTAGGAGACCTCCATGGGGAAGCCTTCTCCATGCCCTATCCGTCCCCAGGGCTTAGTGACACCGTACCAGCCAGAAGCATTACCCTTTGTCTTGCCCAGAGCAGTGGAGGAGGGCTCCATCCAGGCCACAAACAAGCCAGCTGGAACAGGGGCAGAAGCTCAGCTTCCAGCACAGGGTGTCCTCGGGAAGCAGAGCACGCAGATGTTTCTCCTCCTGCAAATGTGAAGGGCACAGGAGTAAGAGCAGAAACAAGCCCTGAGGTGCAGCACTGGCTGCTCACCAGCTCTGGGACACTGGGACAGCTCCCTGACACTTGTCTGGCCAGCATCCACCCGCCAGTCAGTCTGGTGGAGATCACCAAGGGTGCTCTGCCACTGCTTCAGTGGCAAATTGCTTTGGGACTGGCAGATGGAGAGCAGTGGAAGAGAGCTAGGTGGTACTGGTTGGCTGTTTGGCTTCTTTACAACAGAAGAAATTTACACTAAAACTGTTAAATTCACACATTTCTGCTCTTAGGAAAGGATTTTGGGTTTTGATGAGGAGTTAAGACCAAATTAATTCTCCCTGTACCCAGCGTGACTGCCCTGACACCGGTGGTTCCCTGTCACAGCAGAAGACATTCTCTGGAAGCACAGGGACACGGGGCCAACCAGGAAATCCCCAGTGTAGTGCAGGTCCCTACCTGGGAATTCAACATCAGATGCCACCAGATTCCCGGAGAAGCTGCAAAGGGCTTTGCCCTGCAGAGTCCTGTGACTTTCCCTGTAGTGGTGTCCTGGGCAAACATTTGTCCCCATGATGGCAGACAGGAGGGGGACAGGTAGATGTGAACAGATTCCAGCCCACCTGGGCAGCCCTCCCCGTGTCTAAGAGATGAAACTTTCCCCCTTTTCCTGCCTTGTGTGCCCACAGCCAGCCACATCCTGCAGCAGCTCTCACCCCTCACCCAACACTGCCCCTTGCCCATGTCAGTGTCATGCTGAAGGAGCTGCTGGATGTGAGAGTGTTTGCAGGTCACACACATCACACAGGCACGTGTCCCTGCAGGTGCTACTGGCATGACCATGCCCCCTTGCAGCAAGACTGGCCTTGGCCCATTCCCCTGCCCAGAACCTGCATGCTCCTAAACAAAATTAAACAATTCTAATGAAACTGGAGATCTGTTGATGTAAGAGCTGGGTTTTGTGAGTGTTGTTGGTCTTCTGTGCCAGGTTGCTCTTTCCCTGCCCTCAGAGAACATGTAGTGCCAGGAAAACCTCTGATGGACCTGAGTTCAGAGGTGAGGAGCAGCTTTCAGGCAATTTAACCCCTTCTATGCACATCTCCTGACAGGGCATGCTTCTCCAAGCCCTGTAAGGGGTCAAGAGCTGCATGGTCCTTCCCTGTCTGAGTTTGGTCCTCCCATTGGGACCATCCCTGGCTGGTGCCACTCACCCTGCCACATTTGCAGCTTCTCCAGGGCAGGACATGTCCAGTGGACAACAGGCCCAGCCCATTGTCTCTACCCACAGAGAAATACCTCCCTCTCTCTCTAACTTTTTATGTGCTATTTTACAGGGAAAGGTAATCCTAATTTCCCTATCTAGTAATATCCATAACCACAATCATAAAAGTATCACTGAAGAGGAACCACACAGTCCTGAGCAATCAGAATTGCAGGGAAGGTTCAGGTAAAACTAATATTTGTCTAGAGTGCACAAAGCAAGTTTCCATGGACCTGCAGTGAAAGGTGACCTAAAATGTTTGGCTACTCAGTTACCTCTGCTGGGTAAGGGCTAGCATAGGATAGCATGGAATGGGATAGGATAGAACAGAGATAGGATGTTCTTTAAAAGCTCAGAGCCTATTTCTTCATTTTAAGGATGATTCATTAAAGACTAAATAGACTATTGGTGACCACTGCAGGTCTTTAAACTATTTCATTCTTTTTCCTGCTCTCTATATTTTTCTTTCAGCTTCAAAAAACCCAGGCTCTGCCTCATGTTTTGCCTTTGATTTTGCTAGCAAATCCCACAAGGGTGCTGGGATGTTTCCCATGTTTTGGAGAAAGGAACCAGGAAGAGACTACTGGGGATCAGGTTTTTATTCCAAAAGACAGCTAAAGTGGGTTTGAGCAACTCTTGCAACATTCTGTCCCTCTGCTTCTACAAATATTAACACATCAGAATATTACTGATCTCTTGTAAAGCCTTTACATCTTCTGAGGAATAAATTCTGGAGTTTATTATTGCCATTAAATTAATTGGCTGGGACTTTTTTGTTCCTAAGTGCCTTTTAAGTGTAGGCACCGTCTCAGTGAATAAATTATATGCAGTTGGAAGCAACCTGACTGTAAGGTTGCTGGCCAGCCTTGTCCCTGGGGAAGGTGCAACTCCTGCTTGTTGCCCTCTCCTCTCCTCCCCAGCAGCACTTCAGGACACATTACAGCTTGTGCTTTAGAGCCTTTCTTAAAAAAAACCCCACAAACCCTCAATTCTGTTTTTTGGGGTGAGCACCTCTTTTCCTCTGCAGCACAGGTCAGTCTGATGCAGGGCACACACTCAGGGCCACCACTCATATCTCAAGCCCTGAATGTGACCAGCCTGGGGGGCCAAGGGCAGAGAGGCAGTTTTCTGGCTTGACTTAGCAGGGCTTAGCAGCTTGGAGACAGCTCGGGGAGCTGCACTGCCCAAAACCAGGCCCCTCTGACACAGCAATGGGTTCATTAGAAAAGCCTGTGGGTGCAGCATTCCTGGGAACACCCCTCTCCCCTCCTCTGCCCCAATCCCATTGCCATTCCTGGGAGTGGCCACCTCCATCTCCTCTCCATAGGACCCATTTTCACCCCTTTTTATCCACATGCAAATTCTGGGAAGCAACTGCTGGAGACTGTCTCCAGCAGAGCTATGTATACTGGATCTGGTGGACAGCCCAGTTCAAGTCAAGCTCATGAGCCCCTCTACAAGAGCAGCAAAGCTGTGCTGAAATCTGCTGAGCCTGTCTCTGTTCCCCTGCTCTGGCATCCAGCAGGAACAGCCCTCCCTGTCCTGCCAGCGGGGGGTTTGGCAATGACCTGTTAGAAGGCTGCTGGACACAGCACCCCTGAGCTTCACCAGGCCCAGCCCCAGAGACTCACACAGCCTGGGACACCACAGCCAAGACAACCTGAAATATCTGGATCAAACCTCACCCTTATAGTGCTGGTTGCAAATGCCTGTGCAGGCCCAAAGCTCCTTTCCCTGTGCAGGTGGCTCAGGGACATGGGGACACACAGTCAGTCACCAGCTACCTCTGCTGATCTGCCAGCTCTTGAAATCACCTTGGTCAGAAACACTCATGGGTGCTCCCCGTGGACCTCACCCAGGTGAGCTGATGTGGGGCTGCATGGACAAGCAGGGTGATAGAAGCTCCTTGCGATGGAAGTTTCCTGGGGGAGGCACAGTTAATGGCAGAAATCTTTTCACCTAGTACAATATTGCAGGAGGAGCAAGGAGGCTGCTTGTCTTCTCTCTGGATTTCTCCACAGCTGGGAAACCACCCCACTGCTGGAAATCAACCCTCCACCACTTCCAGCTGCTGGCCCCAAGCAGCAGCTCTCCCACAAGCCAGCCAGGTTTCCTGGCAGCAAGGGCGAAGTCCTTCACAAAAACTTCTGCTTCTCCCAAAAGAGTTCAGGAACTCATCAGAGGAAGGAAAAGTCTCAGTCATCCCAGAGAAAGCAAATGGGCATTACCTGCAGAGAGCGAGGTGTGGGGAACAGGGCTCCTGGGATCCAGCAGCAGGGCAGACGGGCACTGCCACACTCCCACTGTGGGAAGCAGCATGTACTGCTCTTCTTCCCGTTGTTTTTATTTTGGCAATTCGGCCTGAAGGTCGAAGAAAAAGTCCGAAGGAGTGGCCTGTGGCAAGCAGTAAATGATTACCCTGGACCTCTCTCAAAGGGGACTGAGGCACAGGGAGCTGGGGGAGGAGAGGAAAATCCCTCCTTGGGGGGATTAGAGGGCAGCTCGCTGGCGGGGAAGTGCAAAGGGTCAGAACAAAGTGCTCTGTTTGCTGGAGGCTGTGCCAGGTCACATGCCGGGTCCTAGCAGAGGTAATGAGACATGTATCACCTCCCAAATGCCTGCAAGACCTCCTGGATGTGGATATGATCTGTTGCCAACACACCACCAATCCATGGAACTTGCCAGCCAGGAAGGAGTGGGGTGAGGTGGAGCCTCGTCCTCCAGCAGCACTGCATCCGGGGCAGGCCATCCAGGGCCTTACGTGCTTGGGTTGTGAGGTACAACAGTCCTACAATGCTCCTTCTGCTTCTTGTGTGACCCCCCTCTGGCTCCATGCTCCCCATCCTGGGCCACATGTACACAGGAACAACCACCTGAGCAGCTGACAAGGACTGAGCTCCATGGGCACATCAGAACTGAGGCCAGAGGAGCCCTCTTGGAGCCAGAATCTACTGCCCTCCATTTGCGCCTGCCCCCATTTACTCCCTGGTTCTCTCCTTGTCCCTCTGCAGGGGCAAGGAGAGAACCAGTGGTCACCAACAGTGGTCACCACATCCCTGTGTGGGGGCCCAAATAAGAGTCTGATGGTTGAACATGCTGGTGGAGTCACTGGCAAAGACTCCATCTCCTTACCTACAAGCTTCAAAGATACATAAAATCAGATGGTGGAGAACATCGGTGTCACCATCCAGCATTTTCTGAAAGACTCTGGAATATGTGATATGAAGCATCCAAAATTCACAAGGCCAAGACATCCAGTTGCCACTGCAGCCAATGTCTCTGGCCCCATGTGTGTGGGAAGAAGGCAGAGCCATACCTGCCCCCTGTGAGCTCCAGCACCAGCAGCAGCATGTGGGGAGGAGTGAGCTCAGCCCTCATCTCGCCCCAGCTCCCACCGACAGTTCAGTTTGGGTGGCACGGCGGTGTGGGTGCATGAGGATAACAGAGATTTGGTATTACCCTTATGTCTTAAGGGAACAAGTTCAAACAGAGGTCCCTATTGTATTTGAGGAACCGTAAAGACAGAGAGAAAAATAAATCTGTTCCCTGCTAGTGCAGAGAGGGCCTTTGTTTGTCTGGTTTTCAGAGTGAGAAGGTTTAGAGAATTGCTGCAGCACATGACCAGAAGCTGTGAAGCTGCAGACAAAAGCCATTTGAAACAGAGATCAGACTTCGCCATCGTGCTGGCTTTTCAGAAGATTTCTGCTTTGTCCGAGTTAAACCTGCTGCTGTTTTGGGGGTTATTTTCCTCACTCCACTGCAGCCCCTGCTGTAAGGGCTGTACATGTCCCACAGCGCCCACGCACGCTCCCACTGGCACCAGCACAGCATCAAAATGTCTGCTGCGGCAGGCTGGAGGGGCTGCCCATGTTCCGAGCCCAAGTCACAAGGGTTGCACCAACAGCCACACTGGCTCCAGCCACGGACAAGTTTAGAGGACAAAGCCTCGGCTTATCGCTCGGCTTGCTGAGCGGGCTCGTTTCGCAAGCTCGTCGCACGTCAGCCGGGAGCGCCCGTCGGCACCCGGCAGGAACACAGAGGGAAGCGCTTGAGCAGAGCTGACAGCGAGACAAAGCTCATTGGGGCTCTCTGGGTAATCACTGGCTCCACCACAGATGACAACTGCAACGAGCCAGACGCTGAGATGCTCTGTCATCCCTGGGAGCCGCACAGCCGGCTGCCAGGCATCGCGGGCGAGGCATAAATGCCTCGCTGAGTTCCTCCAGCCAGGGGTATCTCCACTCCCTGGAAGCGGGGCTTGTTGGGGACCGTGTCTAGGAAGGACTCAGGGATTTGAAGTGCCCTTGCAGGGACTGAGGGCACACTCTACTCGCGCTTCCCTGGTCTGCACCCTGAGGCACAGGAGCACGAAGCCCTGACTTTTCCCCCATTGTCACAAAAAGGGCACTAATCTTCTTAACAGCCCCAAATATAGTCAAAGCAGGAGCCATTTCTGTTCACAAGGAGGGAGGGGGGGGGGGGCAGGGAAAGGAAGTTGCTGAATTAGGTTTAAGACCTCTGAAAAGTTAAAGCTTCATAAAACGGTTTCCATCATCATGTGTCCTGAACCAGAGAACATTTGGCCCCTGTAAAACACAAAGACCGTGACAGGTTAGTCTGTGAGCATCCTGTATTCAGACACAAGCAGCTGCCAGCAGGAGAGGAGAGCCAGCTGCCGTGCTGCTGTGGCGTGGCATGGCATGGCATGGTATGGCATGGCAGCCAGCCTGGCTGCGTCCCTTTGCTTCCCCAGTGCGGAACACAGAGAGAAAAAGACCCTCTAACCACTGCGTGCAGAACAAATGCAAACCACAGATGTGCAGAGGAGTGTGTTAATCTGCCAGGGTTCCTCAGCTTTCCACTTACTCCCAGGATCCGATACTCTCAGCCCTGCACAGGGCAGGGAGGTGGGCTGGATCTCCTCCCACGCTGGTCCCTGAGGAGAAAACAGAGCTGGAACAGATACCTCAGGGCAGAAGAAGAAACAGCTGGCACACCTGAAGGGAAGCCCCTCACCCAGCTCCCCAGCCCGACTGGCTCTCCTCATCCCGGGCGGGTGGATGCGGTGGCTCCGGGCCGGGCGCATCCCGTATCCCGGCGGGTGGATGCGTGTGGCTTCGGCCGGCGCGCCGTCGGCGAGGCGCTGCGTTCGCCCGCGTGGGCCGCCGGGCTGGAAGCGGGAGGGGAGCGGGAGGCGGCCGCGGGAGTCGGATCGGGCTGCGATTACCGCGGCGGGGCGGTAATCAGGGGTCACCCGCATCGGGGTGGGGGTAGTGGTGATGAGGATGAAAATGATGAGGACTGGGATGGGGTGAGGATGCAGATGATGGGGATGTGGATGGAGATAAGGTTGAGAATGCAGATAGGACATAGATGGATATCCCCAGGAATGGGCACCGCATGGAGGGAAATGCGGCTAATCCGGGGGGCAGGCGCCCCACTACGATGCCCCCCCCTACTCACCCAGCCACGGCGCCACATGTCCCTGACCCCAGACGGAATAGACTCCACAGCTCCCCTGTTCTTTGCTTTCGGAGGCTGCCCGGGAAACCGCCCGAAATGCGTCTTCCTTCGGGCAGGCAGGGATATCCCACCCTCCTGCCCGCAGCCCCTTTCCCGGCTCGTGCCAACACCCCCCTCCCACCCCCAGTACCGCATTGCGGAGCTGCCCGGGCGGGGGAAATGGGGGAACACCTCAGCCCCTCCCGGCGCTCGGTGTGATTTGAGGGCAATAATAGGAGCTCCACGGGGATCTCAGCTGTGCCTGTGCTACGGGAACGCTGGCGGTGGGTCCCCCCATCCTCATCCTCGCTGTGCAGCGGCAGCGGGCGGACAATTAGTTGTTGTAGCTTTTAAATCGCTGTAAATCGAGGCGTTTTCGATCACAGGTGTGGACTGCGGGGCTAATCCCCCGCTGCGGGAAAAACAGCCCCCGGGGGGGATCAACCCCATGCTCCGCACCCCTGGGCAGGGTTCGGTGAGTTTGGTTCAAGCCAGGGATACCTCCAGCCCTTTATTTCGTTTATTTCTCCCCCTTTGTTTGCGACGGGGTTTTCTTCCCCTTATTCAGAGAAAAACCTCGGGGTACATCTGCAGATTCCATCCATCCCTGGAGTCTGACCACTACAGGGTAAAGCAAAGCTGGGCTGAGGGGTGAAAGCAGCCCCCCCCCCCCCCCAGCTGTAAGTCGACCCTTTCCCGAAATATAAGTGTCCTACCTCTTGCAAACAGCTTAATCCCACTGTCGATAACGACCCGGCGCTGCCCCGACTTTACCCCGAGAATGTGTAGTGCTCCCGATGGGGGAAGGATGAACGTCCCTCTGTCCCTGCCCCGCTCCTCCAAGCCCCCTACGAAACAGGCCAGCCTCATCATCTATGTTTTCTCTTTATTTTTCGATATATTTATGTACCACATTATATGTTAAAGATAGATTTTTTTTTCTGATATACATTTTTCATCTTATTTACCACAATGACACCACACATATATTGGAAACAGCTCCACGGATCTGGTAGATTGCACAGAATGAATTGTGTCATAGTTTTGTTCTGTATCCTGAAACGACGTCAAATCCAACAATATGTATTTTTTTTTTAGCTTTTCATAATTTAGAAATAACGATTGTTAAAATAAAACAAAACAAAAGTCACTGAGAAGTGGACTCCAGGGCTGCGATTTCAACCAGAGGCAACATATTATAGTCGATGGGAAGCTCCATTCCTCGGTAGGGGTTTGGATGGAAGAATTAAGCAGTCCTGACACCTATGTGACAACGGTGTAAACATTGCAGGTAATTGGCATTGCTGGTCGTCAGCTGCTGCTTGGGCTTGTTGGGCTGGTCATACAATCTGGGTCTCATCTACATCCATCTCACCAAGTGTAAAATGAAGGTCCCTGCTCCCAGCACCCACGATGGGTTTGCTTCCGTTTGTGAGCGCAGTGACCCAATCCCATGGGATTGGCACCTGTGTTTCAGCTCCTGAAACACTGAATTGCATATCTGTAAGGAGTATTGAAAACTGCAACTGTTTCCCAACTGGCCATTTGTGGGGAGCCAAGCTTCAGGCAACGAGTGAGGAGATAGGAGTGGGGCACCAGATAATTTCCTTCTAAAAAATCTAAATAACAAAAAAATATATTTAAATCCAAGCTTATTTAAAAAGACATCAGGGTGAGCACTTTCGTCTTATTTCCTTTAATTTGCAGATTCTATGATATAGAATTTTTTGGATGCACATAACGAAAATAATGACTCTTTCCATTAAAGGGATGCAGAATTATTTGGCTATGCAGATGTTCGATGCGATTCTCTTACTGCACCAACTCTGGCCCCTCCTCAGTCTTCAGCATTGGTTCTGAAGGCCTCTATGAGGCCTTCTAAAGAGTGGATGAACCCAGAGACACTGCAGATACCACCTATAACAAAAATGGCAACATCAAAGAAGACATGGTGCCACAAGAGCTTCCTCCACAAGAGTTTGAGATGGAAAAGACTGGGGAGCAGGAAACAGAGCCCTGCACCTGTCAGGCTTCCAGTAAGACCCATCAGGAGGGCAAAATGGGGGACATAGATAGCCATGAGCAGGGTGAAAACTACCAGGGCACACCTGAGGGTGAGTCCCCAGGATTTGAGCCGCCCATCGCCCCCATAGCAGTTGGGGAAGAAAGCCCTGTTTCCATCTTGGAAAAGGGACCGCTCCAGGACTTCCACAGCTGCGAAGAATGGCAAGGGATACGAGAGCAAGGCTTTGGCCACCAAGAAAATGTTGACTACTGCCCTAATGGTAGATGGCAAGTTGTCTGTAATGACCTCCTTGGTCTCATCAGCCCACGTCAGGTAGGCGACCAAGGCAAAGAGTCCCTTAAGGATGCAAGCTGCTATGTGAGTCCAGTTCATCATGCAATGAAACTCCTTGGGGTTCTGCATGTTCCCCTCCAAGGAAGGCAGAAAGATCTGAGAGGTGTAGCTGAAGACAATGATGCCAATAGAGATGGGAAATTTCTTTACATCAATGTAAAACTTGACTTTGTCCCAGGCCCAGTCGCGTGCCCTGGAGAGGCAGTAGGCAATCACCAAGATGTTGATGACAAAGTGGGCTAATGTGCAGAGCAAGCTGAACTTGGAGACTGCCTTGAGGTTCTTCAAGAATGCACAAGGCAGGAGCACTGCCGTGGCAATGATGGACCATGATTTCTGGGAGACGGGCAGGTTGGGGAAGCTGTTGTACATCAGATTCCCACTGACCACCACATAGAGGATGCAGGTCATGACCAGTTCAATGATCTGAGCCACGTTCACAATTCTGCCCCCAAGGGTGGGGAAGCGAGGCGCGCAGCATGCGTTTGCGATGTCCACGTAGGAGTCTCTCACCCTGACTATCTCCCCATCCTCATTCTCTTCGTAAAGACAGGCAATAAGGATTTTCCCAGTGTAGCAGCAAACCACTGCGGCAAAAATTATTAAAAAGAGTCCTAGGTATCCACCATGAAGGATGGCATAGGGCAGGCCCAAAACAAACATCCCCTAGAAAGAGACAAAATGGAAACTGTGTTGCTCAGTGGTGGAGGGGACCAGGCCCACCACGCCTGCAGCCGAGTACATGCAGCTGCATCATCACAGTCACATGTGCTCTCACTGCCTCACTGGCACCACCATCACACCCACGCAGTTGATCACACAAACACGCCACGCAGCCACAGCCACACACAGTGATGCACCACCCTCCCTTGCTGACGTGCTACCCCCACAGTCACACCTGCACATCTGCATGATTTCACATCGCAGCACCAAGAATAGTGAGTGTAGTTTCAGCACCCGGGCTTTGCCCCCAGTCTCTACCTTCTCTGTCGCCAGCCCCTCTCAGTGCACCAAGACCCTCATAGCCGGGGACCTCTGGAGGCACCAGACCAGGCCCACCCTGGTGCAATCCTGCCACCAGCCTGGTCACCCCTCGGGCTCCCTATCCCCCCTCTCCCCCTAGCCCATGTGCTGGGGTAACCTGATGGGGACACCAGCCAGCCCCAGCCCTGTGGGAGCCACAGTGGGATGGGGATGGGGCTCGGGCCCCTCTCTGGCACTGTGCCCTCCTCTGGGATGGGGGGGCCAAAGGAGAGAACCCTGCTGGGGGCTTTTAGTTTCCTTTTATTTTTTAATATTTCTTTGTTTTTCTTTCCTTTCCCCCACCATTTTTATCTCTATCTTTCATCTATTTTTTTCCCCCTTCTATGCCCTTTTCCGCCTTCTTTCCCTTTCTCCTAAAGCAGGTTTGCAATCAGCCCGCAGCAGCCGGCCGGGTGCGGATCGCGGAGCGGGATTGGGATCAGGATAAGGGAGCACTGCCCGGTGCCCAGAGGCGGTGGCGGCGCAGCGGTGGCCGTACCTGGATGGCGTTGGTGACGTTCCATCCCGCCTCCCATGCGGTGATCTTGGGCTTGCCCTGCCCAGAGAGCTCGGAGCAGGCCTCCTTGGAGGCGGAGGGCGGCAGGGGCCCGGTGCCGTCCCGCTGGTAGTGGATGTCCCCCTCCAGGGGCGTCTCTGC